>NC_088226.1:4806477-4892795 GCF_036934945.1 Oncorhynchus masou masou
GCTCCTATCTCAACCTCACTACTGGTAAACCAGCCAAGGACCGCCTTAGAAGACTCTTGCAATCAAAACAAACGTCATTCCATTGATACATTTTACAGTCCTAACAAAACAGTGGTAAAGTCCTTATTCTTAGCTTAAAAGAGATCATTATAATAGTTGTATTTCAGTACTAATGTTAACGCTTCATATAGTGACAAGAATATTGACCTCTTTCATTTTTACATGAGACCAGGTGTTTAGAAATATAAAGTACAGACATTGAACTGGCTTTAATTCCACTGCCAACTTTCAATTAGCACCAACCCTCTGTACACAACTGGACATGCCACCCCTAGGCGGAGGCTGTGTAAATCACTGAGCTGGCCATCCATAGGTGGAGGCAGGGGCCTGCTGCTGGCGGGCCAGGCTGGCTCAACGCCCGCAGTCCAACCCTCCTGGCTCGGCAGGTGAAAGAGGTCTGCTGTGTGCAGAGCTGACAGCCCCTCGCAATGCATAGAAACACTTGCTTCATTACCAAACGCCCCCCAGTGAAAGAGGGAGAGGTAGAGAAAGAGAGTTGCTGTACTAAACATGACTTTGAGAAGAGGAGAGAAAAAACTGTGTGCATCACTCATCTGCTCATGAGTCAATGAACACTGATGATGTCACAGGGAGCAGTGCAAGCCTCACACAAACTATACTGTATTACCGATTTTCGTTTAAACGACCTTATTTATTTGCACAAAGAAAATCAAGAGCTGATTATTTTTTCCATGTTGTGAACTGAAAAGTACCTCCCACAGAGAGAGAACAACCTTATTTCACAAACAAAACACTTAAAATACTTATTTAGTACAGAAATAGACATTGGACAATTACAGCTCATATTTTCTTACTACCTAGCGCCTCTCATGATATATTCAAAATGGAAATATGAAGCCTGGTATGGATCTTTTCAATTATACTCAGACATGTTTCAGCTTTGATGATCAACAGATTATCTGCTATAGCTATAAAGGACTTGTATATATTTTTATTTAACTAGGCAAGTCAGAACAAATTCTTATTTACAATGACGGCCTAGGAACAGTGGTTTAACTGCCTTGTTCAGGGGCAGAACCACAGATTTTTACCTTGTCAGCTCAGGAGTTTGATCTAGCAACCTTTCGGTTACTGGCCCAACGCTCTAACCACTAGGCTACCTGCCCCCCTGTAAGCTATCAGGGAGTGAATACATCCATGAAATGAATCCTAGCACTGCTGAAAAAGCACCACTATAAAGCAAAGAGAGGGATTCATTAATGTAAGGTCATCTTGATTTATGATGTGTGAATTTGGTGCTGAGAGTCTGAGACCAAGGGGGTGGGTGGCAAACACAGCACCCTGTGTTATAGGTTGAGACACCGGGATCCCCCTCGGCTGGCTCCCCATCCTGTCTCCAACTCTCCCAGCCTGTTAGTTCATAGAGGAGGCTCCGGCCCAGCCACTGCAGCTTTGTCCTGATGAACCGTGTAAATCCACCTTGATTACTACATTGGGATCACCACGCTGGCTTTGGCGGTGCTGAAAATCCGTCTTTGACGTGTGCTAAACATCCTGGTAGCCGCAGTGGATGCCCACCGTCTCTCTGTGCTGTTGTTCACGCTCCATTTCTGTGACATGGTGGATTGATGAACTGCTGAATCATCAATCAAAAGCCAAAGTATTTATTTTTCATATACTAAAGGGGCTGCTATCTGAGAGCTGACCACTGCCTTCGGGCTGCATCACAGCCCAGTGCACTTGCTGTGTAACTGGCTTGTTAGAACCATCAGTCCTCCTCCGTCTCAGCTGAGGACACTGCTATCCTGGATGACATATGAGTTCATGCTCACCTCCTGAGCTCAATGGAACCTTAAGCCCTCCACCATCCATGACGCTCTGATGTAATATGTTAGTTGTGAGGTACTGAGCTTGCTTTGGATTATAAGTAGGCCTACAATACTGTATTATCATTTTCTCAGGCCCGTGTCTTGGTCAAGGTTGCCAAACCTGAGCATTAGTTTGTTTATTTTATTGACCATTTCTGGAAATAATGACACAATTGCTTTTCATAATTTCTTAACGATTTCATTTACAGGCCCAAACTAACTGTGTAAAAGTACACGATTTGTTTTGAAACCCAAATAGACATTATGTTAAGTCATTTGTTTGAATAGCTAGTAAGGGCGGTTCGGAGATTGAAATAGCCCCGTGTTTATATTCTGGTTAATTACTCTGTTTGGATAAAATGCTATTGTCTATGAAAACTTTATGGGATGAAAAGAAATGAACACACACAACAGCCTCAACTCCACAACCTGTGGGAAAACAAGGCTACCTGTTAATTAAAGAGCCCGTTAAAGGGGAAGTTCACCCATCTGGCCTTATTTTCACTCTTTCTGTGCTTGTAGTTGATATTTTGTTTCTTTACAGTGAAAATTGGTTGTCACATTTTTCTGAGTCATCACTTGGCGTTGATTATAATGCAAAATGCAAATATGTCTAAAGCATATTACAAAACACTCTAAAACACTCGAAACCAACTCATGTTACATCAGAGTCCCATTTGGAATGATGTTTCTGCACTAAAAACATTCCATTGTGCCATAAATCCATATTTGCATGATGCTGTTTATAACAAGAACAAAAATATGGATTTATGGGACAGTGGAAAAAATAGCAAGAATTGAGTGTAGAGATATGATTCAGAATGGGATTGTGATGTAATAGGAGCTGGTGTGGAGTGTTTTAGAGCGTTTTCTAACATGCTTTAGACACATTTTCATGTAGACAATGGCAAGTGATGACTCGGGCAAAATGTGTCTACCAATTTTCTCTGTAATTAAACTAAATATACATATTTTTTAACGGTTCTGTGCCTTCAAAGAACAGTATTGTCCATGTATGGTAATGTATAACGACTACATATCTGGATATTTATGATAATAGATTCACAGAAATAGGATTGACATCTGTATGCTACATAAAACCTGTAGTTGTAAAGATCTGATCGAGACAAATGATTGGTGTTGTAAACTCTAACGGCTTTGCTCGAGCAGTAGAGTGGCCTTGTTTGACGTGAAAGAACACCATCCACAGTAAGGCTTAACATTGTGAAGAAAGATCTCACCTTGCTCTAGTGAAACCTAGCAATTTGTTGAGATAAAGCACATAGTAAGTGTGATTATTGTGATTGTGGGCTCTTGGATCGCAGGAGGAACATGGGAAAAGTGCTAAACAAACTACCAAATTGCACACCACCAGTGTGCCAGAGTAAACAAAATAGCACCCATTTCATGTCTGTGTTTACTCAGCAGCAATGTGGCCTCAATTAGCCTGGAGTGTGAAAATGGGATTGCGCGAGATAAACATTGTGAAAGGTGCTGTGTAGGAAGAGCGCCACGTGAAATGGACTGTTTTCTGAGACAATTTCATTTTATTGAAACCACACACTGTTTCCATCAGTTATGACAACTATCTGTGCCCCCCACCAGTGCCTCCAGAGTAGACTACACAATCCCCCCCCCCCCCACCGGTGGAGTGGGAGTGTCAAGAGATTGTATTGTCTAGTAGTGAGGTGCTCTGACTTCGACCACTTCTGTGTTGAGCATACTGATCATTCTTGCTGTGGGCCCTATTCAAGCAAACACAGGAAACAGTCATCAGTAAAAAAACAAAACACTGATCTAGTACTATCAGAATGCACATTTTGATTCATGTCCTACAAGAATAATACAGTTTACTCTGTGAAACAACAAGAAAATGCTTAAACTTTCTCATTGTACAGAGAATAACAGTTTTTTCTTGTCTTATGCTTTCAGTTCATCTTTGTTTTCAATAGTCAACTGAGGTAAAAGTGTAACTAATAATGCAGTACCTGGAAAACCTATGTCCATTATATTCATAACAAATCTCAATAACTTGATACAGTTGAAGTCAGAAGTTTACATACACTTCGGTTGGAGTCATTAAAACCTGTTTTTCAACCACTCAACACATTTCTTGTTAACAAACTATAGTTTTGGCAAGTCGGTTAGGACATCTACCTTGTGCATGACACAAGTAATTTTTCCAACAATTGTTTCCAGACAGATTATTTCACTTATAGTTCACTGTATCACAATACCAGTGGGTCAGAAGTTTACAAACACTAAGTTGACTGTGCCTTTAAACAGCTTGGAAAATTCCAGAAAATTATGTCTTTAGAAGCTTCTGATAGGCTAATTGACATCATTTGAGTCAATTGGAGGTGTACCTGTGGAAGTATTTCAAGGCCTACCTTCAAACTCAGTGCCTCTTTGCTTGACATCATGGGAAAATCAAAAGAAATCAGCCAAGACCTCAGAACATTTTTTGTAGACCTCCACAAGTCTGGTTCATCCTTGGGAGCAATTTCCAAACGCTTGAAGGTACCATGTTCATCTGTACAAACAATAGTACGCAAGTATAAACACCACGGGACCACGCAGCCGTCATACCGTTCAGGAAGGAGACGCGTTCTGTCTCCAAGAGATGAACGTACTTTGGTGCGAAAAGTGCAAATCAATCTCAGAACAACAGCAAAGGACCTTATGAAGATGCTGGAGGAAACCGGTTCAAAAGTATCTCTATCCACAGTAAAAACGAGTCCTTTATCGACATAACCTGAAAGGCCGCTCAGCAAGGAAGAAGCCACTGCTCCAAAACCACCATAAAAAAGACAGACTATGGTTTGCAACTGCACATAGGGACAAAGATTGTACCTTTTGGAGAAATGTCCTCTGGTCTGATGAAACAAACATATAATTGTTTGGCCATGATGACCATCGTTATGTTTGGAGGAAAAGGGGGAGGCTTGCAAGCCGAAGAACACCATCCCAACCGTGAAGCACGGGGGTGACAGCATCATGTTGTGGGGGTGCTTTGCTGCAGGAGGGACTGGTGCACTTCGCAAAATAGATGGCATCATAAGGATGAAAAATTATGTGGATATATTGAAACAACATATCAAGACATCAGTCAGGAACTTAAAGCTTGGTCACAAATGGGTCTTCCAAATGGACAATGACCCCAATCATACTTCCAAAGTTGTGACAAAATGGCTTAAGGACAACAAAGTCAAGGTATTGGAGTAGCCATCACAAAGCCCTGACCTCAATCCTATAGAACATTTGTGGGCAGAACTGAAAAACGTGTGCGAGCAAGGAGGCCTATAAACCTGATTCAGTTACACCAGCTCTGTCAGGAGGAATGGGCCAAAATTCACCCAACTTATTGTGGGAAACCTGTGGAAGGCTATCCGAAACGTTTGACCCAAGTTAAACTATTTAAAGGCAATGCTACCAAATACTAATTGAGTATATGTAAACTTCTGACCCACTGGGAATGTGATGAAAAAAATAAAAACTGAAATAAATCATTCTCTCTACTATTATTCTGACATTTCACATTCTTAAAATAAAGTGGTGATCCTAACTGACCTAAGACAGGGAATTTTTACTGGGATTAAATGTCAGGAATTGTGAAAAGCTGAGTTTAAATATATTTGGCTAGGTGTATGTAAACTTCCGACTTCAACTGTAGGAGAAAGTAATAATTTAATACAACCACAATAAAAGAAATGACACTGGAAAGTCTAGGTCCATTCTTAATCACTCTTAGTGTGTTTTTAATGGTTTAACTAAGCTGGCCTTCTCTTGGTGCCTATGTTTAAGGACTCCTGATTGTCGCAGCGGTCTAAGGCACTGCATCTCAGTGCTAGAGGTGTCACTACAGACCCTGGTTCAATTCCAAGCTGTATCATGAGTCCTATAGGGTGGCACACAATTGGCCCAGCGTTGTTAGGGTTTGGCCAGGGTAGGCCGTCATTGTAAATAGGAATTTGTCCTTTACTGACTTTCCTAGTTAAAAAAAATAAAAAAATAAGGTGCCTGCCAAGAGAGTGGTCTGGTTTGCCTCACTAAATGAGAAACCAGCAGGAACGGGTACAACGACCTATGCAGAACCTAAAGGTATTCATTTTGAATGCATATCCTTAAGCAAAAGTTGTTATTCCTTTGTACCTTTCAAGGACCAGACCCTGAAAATGATAATTATGTTGGCTGTTTTACTAGCTGAGGAAATTGACTTTGGTTTAGCCTACTTGAATAAAAACTCTTCAATTAAGCAGGCGTCTGTCTAAAGTATTCTGTCTTTTCAAGGTGAATATATAACTATCACAATTTTCCTGTGATAAAACAGTAGGAAGGGATTAGAAGAAACAAAAACAACTCACCATGAAATGAGGGCTGGCAATAAGTCCATAATGAAATGAGAACCATATTGAAATGTCACTTTGCTGGCTCTAATGCAGCTGTATTCTCCAATGAATTTCATGGCATAGATTAAAGTATTCCATAGATGTTACCACGTATCTAGACCATTGAATGTTATAATCATTGTAATATATTGCTTGTAGATGATTATGTATCTATTCATCAGTATTTACCTATTATCGCTGCATCATTTCAACACCGGTATTCAGATACATGGGGATTTGTCACAACAAGTTAAACCTTGTCAATGCCTTATTGCCAATGCCCAAGAATGCCTGAATAGTCCGATCAATTGTTGTTTCAAAAAATAAAAATAAGCGTGACCTTTTCCAGACTCTTCACCATAATTTGACCATAAACTAAATGAGTCGAGCGCAGAAGTGTGTGTGTGAATTAGCTCATTCAAAATGAAACAGAGATGCATTTATCTAAGTGAATGCTTTATGCCTGATGTAGCAGCCAGTCAGTTCTTCCATTAAATTATTTTCAAGGAATGATTCTCCAAGCATTTGAGGGTAGACAGGTTTGCAAATGGTGATACTTTCCATGGCTGCTGCTTAGTGAGAGTTGTTTATTTGGGAGTTATTTTGGCCTAGGTTTATTAAGATGTTCCCTGTGACATGGTTGCACACTGAAATATTGTCCCTGCCAACAAAGAGAACACTCTTCATTATAAAAATAAACAGTTGTTTGTTCAGTCATGTTCTTTATAAGATCTCTCCCTACGTTCTACTTGCTCACAACAATTCCAAATATTTGAAGCATTTTGTGTTGGTATTATTATTATTATTGAGTGTGTGTCATGAGTGTCATTTAAGGATGCTATTATATAGAGTATTTAACATGTTTTTCCTCATGACAAATACTAGCTCTATATCCTGTTGTTTTATAATCTAGTAAGCCTTTTTTTGTAAAATCCTCAGCAGTATTTGTACAGGGTAGCCAGTAGGCTAACCTCTCAAATGAATAGTAGCTGTTGGCCTATTGATAGAAATAGTAGTGGCTATGGCCTAAAAATTCAGTTCTAATTGTTGTTCACCGCTTCTAGCTAATTTCCCCCCTCTGTTATCAATGGAAAATTAGCAGAAGTAGTCAGATAAGCCGACAGAGGGCGATCAGAATCCAAATTGACGGACCCCTCCTCTCCCTAACCCATCCCCGCCTCTTGATTGAGGGAGGTGTCGGGGATCCCCTACAACAAACCCACATTCAGATGTAATTAATATATCCATCACAACCCGTGGAGGATATATCAGAGGGAGCAGGTTACTCTCTCAGCGTCCTGCAAAAGAAAACGAAACACCATGCCGATCCTCAGAGGGGAGGACTTGAAACTGGAATCACGCGTCAAAGCGCACAAGAATGAGAACCGCTGATGCCACTGATGCTGCCACAGAGCCATTTCATATAATATATTGAATTCGTGCGTAAAAGGGAAACACTGCCTATATCTATATTTGTTTTGCGAAAGAGACTATTCATCTTTACCATCTTCAATCAAGTATCGTTTGCTATGGAGTAAGCAGTCTGACTTTTAAGGACACCAACACTCAAGAAGTGAAGTTTGGCTGGATGTAACTCAAGCCGGTGCGCACTCCGCAAGAACCGGGCACAACTGTACGCAGCAAAGTAGACTAGGCCTACCTGTTTACCTGTATCCTCTAATACTGTCTTATAGTGCGTAACGGACATGGATCAATCACAGCATTTTGTAGCAATGTACTTGCTGATGTTGTCCCTCGGACTTATAATAGAAGAAGGGCTATGCCAGCATTATTACCTCCTCCGTCCTATCCCGAGTGACAGTTTACCACTTGTGGAATTAAAAGAGGACCCAGATCCTGTCTTTGACCCAAAAGAGAGGGACCTCAATGAAACCGAACTGAAAAGTGTATTGGGGGACTTTGATAGTCGCTTGATGTCTATTACACCACAGGATAAATACACTGGCAACGATGAGCTTGACGATGTGGACATTCAACAGAAGCCCAGTGGAGTGATGCCGAATGAAATCAAAGCAATGGATTTTGACGTACAGTTTGGCAAGAAGCACAAACCCAATAAAAAACTTAAACGGAGGCTGCAGCAGTGGCTGTGGTCATTCTCATTCTGTCCCGTCATGTATACATGGAACGACCTCGGCAGCAGATTTTGGCCACGTTATGTGAGAGTGGGAAACTGTCAAAGCAAAAGATCATGTTCGGTTCCAGAGGGGATGGTCTGCAAACCAGCAAACTCGACCCATTTTACGATATTGAGATGGCGGTGTATACAGAAGAAAGGGGGCCTCAAATGTACTTGGATACCAGTTCAATACCCGATGATAACCGAATGCAAATGCGCCTGCTCGAACTGAAATAACTGTTTTCAAGTATAAATTATAATGACTTTGTAATTTTGTATGCACTACCGAGTGTAGGAATGTATTTTATGTATATGAGGTGCCATTCAATTATGTAGGTTATTGTAAAAAGTCAGTATTACGTTTAACCAGAGTCTACCGTATTTGTCGAAAGTATTGGTTATACTTGTTGTATTTATATTGAAGATCAATCATAAATATGTTGTTTTCCATTATGGAAACTAATCTATCGACCTCAGATTTCATGTGGATTGTGGATTGGTAGCCTATTTCAACGATTTATCAAGTAAATTAAGAGAACTGCTATTTATTCTTTATATTCATATAATAAAATGTCCCTGAAATAATTAAATCTCTATTTTGTCTTAAAATATATGTATCTCCCCTATACCTATCAACTCAACACACCGTGAACCCTTTGATGGAGTAATGACACCTGTCACAATTAGGGTTTATAGCGTGCGCACTCACTCACTCTGAACCAAACTCTCAGGAGTCTCGCGTAGTTTGCGCAAGTAAGCAGACTCTCAGTAAAGCAGCGTGCACCGGTAATACATGGGTAACCTATGGGCGGCTCTCAGTAGATTACTTACGTACACAGTTATACACTTTCATAGAGCTGGGGCCACGACATACCTGTTAATTATATTTGTTAAAACTTGGGGTTCCCAGGAGTGGATACGGGCTGAGGATTGCCTGAATCATAATTGTTAAGCGTTTGTATTCATGCGTATATGCGCACAATTCACGCACACTATTGGATAAATGGAGGGAGTTTTGTTCTTTTTCTACAATCTTACTTTTTTGTATCATAGCAACTGAAACTAAAATATTCATGAGAACAAGTTTGGTGACCTTGGACAATCTATCAACGTCTCAAATTGAGTTGATATTTTCCCACATTTGTTTTATCAACCAGTGACCAGTCCTATAATTACCCTGCCATAGTAAAACCATCTGTCCTCCATCAAACAGTGATCAGCTTACGAACCCATTAGAAATGTACATGCTGATGAATTAACACCGATTTATTGATCCATAGTTTCAGCAGCTGTTGACAGTTCTCAGAGAGTCATCTCCAACACCCACCTCCTCATTAGAAACACAGCAGGAGTGAGCTCTTGAATGGAGCTGGAATTCCAGAGTAAGCAGAGGCCAATATTCCACCTGAAGTTGAACAAATATAAGTTATTTCTACCATCAAAACAATAGCTAATTAGGGATTGTTTCATTATGCAGACAATGCAGTCTAGCCTACTAGCCTATTCATAGCAATATACAGTATTTAGCTGGTAGACTATTTATATTACACATTAGAACTCAGACTCCACACTGTCGGGGCGATCCATCTCATCACTCATAGGCTTACCAGTGTTCACAGAAGGGGGGTTGCAATCATGAGGCCGCTTTGTCTCTGGCAGTCATCCGCCTGGTTTTCTAGAGAGGTGGAGGGCCAGCACTCTCACTAGAGGAACTGTCATTATTCTCGAGGGGAGGAAGAAGAGGAGGAGCCAGGCCTCTTTCATTGTCGGGCCCGACAGTGAGGTCTCTGTCGGGACTGGAAGGCTGCTTGTGCTAGCTGCTGCCATGGTGTTTCGTCAGTGGAGGATGAGGTGGTTGCTTTGCTGATGTGGTTATCATGGGTAATTTGGCACGAGCTTGTTCAGATAAAGATTTTTTGCATCTTTTTTGTGGACCACTTGGTCTTGCCTTATGTTTATCCATCTCGAACAACGTACTCACTGTCCATCCGAGTCCGACCTGATTCACCTACATTTTTTAAAACTTGATTGCCAATTAGGTGAGGAGGAAGGCGGGCTGCTGCCGGCGCCACTAAAAATAGCCTAATTAGATGCACAACAACTATATTGTCTGTCTGCCTCACCTACTACCATGTAGATTGGACAACACAAACACTTCACTTGCTACATTCGGAAATTTAAAAAGAGGGTTACTGTCAAAATTATTATTAAAAATGTTTTAAAATGTAGACATAGGTGCGCATGGGTCCCCATAGCTTGTGGGGGCAGTGGGGTTTCCTCTACACCAGTGCATATGTTATAGCAATCTGGTGCCCAATGGAACAGTCGATGACATGGCTTGCAACCATTGGTTAATGTGTTCAATGTCTGAGCAGGGGTACGCTACCATAATTTTTACCCAATTTCTGCTGGTCACTGAGGTTTACTTATGAGTGAATATAATCCATAATGTGGATATGCAGTGGCTTTGATTTTTAGGGTTCTCATATCTACACAATTTGGGCTGAATAAACATAGAGACAGAGCTCCAGATGCAGGATCATACACAGTATATCATCAATGAACAATGAAGAATTTGACTGACACTGACCCATTTGACTTTACCATGGAATGTAATCTCATATGGTTATAATGCCTATGACTGTCAAGTCTCAGTTTACAAGCTATGTAAAGTGACCTAATATGTAAACCTATTTCAGGTTTTGTGTGTCATTGTGGGGTATTTAAGTAGACGGCAGGATTACAGCGTCTACTCAGTAACAGTTGGCCTGGAAAAGTTGTTAAATATGAAGCAAAATTAATTTGACTTTTACTCAGAAAGTAGGTATCAAATATACTTATTTGTTCTATTATATTCCAACACTTTATAATTAATATGGATTTAATACTGAAAGGGTCAGTGTAAGACATTGTTGAGCAAGGTACACAGCAACAGAACAAAGCAAACAAATCAAGTCTACATAGCCTTTCAGTCTTTCTATTTTGCTACACATTTACAGATGTAGGATCTTAATGTGAGCCAGTCTCCTACAGTAGGAAAATAATCCTGCAGCAACAGGAAATGTGAATTATTATGTGGATTATAATTAAATAGTATTTTTATAGGGGTTGATACATTTTTTGTAATAGCAAAAATCAAGTCTGAAATTTCTAGGTGGAAATTACAAACTTTTAGAAGCCATTTTAAAACTAAAATACACTACAAGTTTGTATTTCCTGCCTTGCAGGAAATGCTCATGGACAAAAGAGTGATCAAATGAAGATCCTACATCTGTAATGAAAAGTGTAAAATATATATATATTTTTTTAAGACATATTTTTCTCCGAAAATATTTCCTCATTGTGTAATATAGACCATTTCCTTTTACAATGTAATTTCACTTTGATTGACTTGACCAACCACATGACATCACTTTGGGGTAAGATTTTTATATTCAACTGCATATCTTTTTCTTTCCTCTGGTTGTCTTAGAGCTGTAGGAAAGTGCTGACGCTGGTCAGAAGATTTGTGTGTGGAGTAATAAGTGTTGACAGAGCGGTTGGTGCCTGCTAATACCAGCTGCAGACCGGAGGATGCAGGGCAGCTAATGCCCCCTGTCACCATGAGCTGGCTTTTAGTGCTCCCTTCCTTAACACAGCATGCTGTGCCTCAAAAGACCCAGGCTCCATGGCCAGAGATCTCTGAAGTCTGAGATATACAACAATGTAATGCTTGTAGCCACCAGCAATCCATAAACTTAATGATATTTTTAGCTATGGGTTCTTTTTATTGCTTTTCTTTCTTTTTCTTTCCTTAATCAACTTCTTTGTTGTTGTTGCAAGGCTCAGGCAGACACATTTGAGCCAAAACTTGTGGCTGATTAAATTCCCCTAAAGGTTTCAGATAGTTGCCTAATCAAAGCAGCGTCCCCTAGATGCCAACCATAATACAATTATGATTAACAGACTAAGCTCGTTTATGCCTGATGTATAGGAAAACTGGATTGATCATTCATTGAGTGGCTCACTAATTGAGAAAAGATTACACTAACTTCTAAAATGAAGGTTGGCTGGTCCATAAATTATCATTTTGACATCAACATTTCTTATCTTTTTGATAGGTGTATAAGAGCAATAAGGTAAATTATGCTTTTGTTTTATTACTTTTCCAATAGGACTATGCTTTCAGTCAAATCATTTCCTTTTCCAACATGGGATGACATACATTCTTGGTTCAAATTTAAATGATCACTAACTCACAACAAATATATTTAATAATTGACACAAAGTTCAAAGCTTTGTTGATCTACACTTTGACCTTTTTTGAGGACATAAAATGAGTTGTATTGCTTTGATGTACATGCATGGGCAGCATATCATTCTCCTGTAATGAAAAATTCCAAGCCAAGATTCACTTTACATACAATACTATTACACCTATCAGATGAATGATGGAAGTTGGAGATCAGTTGTAAAGACTCAAATGTTGGCGAAGCCTGTGTTCCTTGACATCTTTCAGAACTCTTTGGAAGAAGGTGTTGGAGCTGGCATCAGAGATCATCAAAGGGTTTACACATCTCTGAAATGCTTTGGCCTTGATTCAAAATTACACCCGTTTATTCAACCGTCCATCACCTTCAAAGTAGCAGAGAGAGCTTTTTGAAATAGGATACCTGAAACATATGTTTCAGCTTATAAGAATGAAAGGCATCCATGTACATTTATTTAAACCTGTGGTCGCATGGTGATATGGTGGCAACTACTTTCTTTTGTCATCCATTTGGCCTTATATAATATGTCATAATTATGGAATGCATGTACAAAATGAATAATTCAGAACTTGTCATAGTTGTAAATGTATTATAGTCAGCCTAGGGCTTGGTCTACGTCCCTGACATCATTTAATAATACATTGTAGTCGTATCACTCTCAGCTCAGCGTATACTGTAGTCTATATTGTAGTCATATACTGGTTAAACCACACAGGACGATAAGTTTGTATTAAATACACTACCGTTCAAATGTTTGGGGTCACTTAGAAATGTCAAGATTTTCCATGAAAACATACATGAAATGAGTTGCAAAATGAATAGGAAATATAGTCAAGACGTTGACAAGGTTATAAATAATGATTTTTAATTGAAATAATAATTGTGTCCTTCAAACTTTTCTTTGTCAAAGAATCCTCCATTTGCAGAAATTACAGCCTTTCAGACCTTTGACATTCTAGTCTAGTAATTTGTTGAGGTAATCTGAAGAGATTTCACCTCATGCATCCTGAAGCACCTCCCACAAGTTGGATTGGCTTGATGGGCACTTCTTACGTACCATACGGTCAATCTGCTCCCACAACAGCTCAATAGGGTTGAGATCCAGTGACCGCTGGCCACTCCATTATAGACAGAATACCAGCTGACTGCTTCTTCCCTAAATAGTTATTGCATAGTTTGGAGCTGTGCTTTGGGTCATTATCCTGTTGAAGGAGGAAATTGGCTCCAATTACGTGCCGTCCACAGGGTATGGCATGGTGTTGAAAAATGGAGTGATAGCCTTCCTTCTTCAAGATCCCTTTTACCCTGTACAAATCTCCCACATTACCATCACCAAGGCACCTCCAGACCATCACATTGCCTCCACAATGCTTTGACAGATGGCGTCAAGCACTCCTCCAGCATCTTTTCATATTTTCTGCGTCTCACAAATGTTCTTCATTGTGATCCGAACATCTCAGTGTAGATTTTCTGTCGAAGGAGACTTTTTCGGACCAAAATGTCCACTGTGTTCTTTTGCCCAGCTTAATATCCATGTTTAATGAACAAAAACGTAACACGAATCAAAAACAAAGAACTGTAATGAAGGCCAAATCCCGAAACAACCTATACTTGTTTAAACTAACACAGAGACAGGAACAAGGACACTAAGGACAATCACTCAAACTAAACACTCTAATGAATATGGCTGCTCTAAATATGGTTCCCAATCAGAGACAACGATAATCACTGTTCTGACAGGCAGCCATAGACTAACAGTTTCTAGACATCCCACAAAACCCCAAGACAAAAACACACCAGAATAACCCATGTCACACCCTGGCCTGACCGAATAAATGAAGAATAAACATAATATATTTAAGAGGACAGTTTTATAGCGTGACAATCAGGGCTTAGTTTTCATCTGTCCATAACATTTTTTCCAATCTTCCTCTGTCCAATGTCTGTTTAAAATGATTTGCCCAGCTTAATATTTTATTTTTATTGTCCAATCTGAGGATATGGCTTTTTCTTTGTAACTCTGCCTAGAAGACCAGCATCCCGGAGTTATCATTTCACTGTTGACTTTAAGACTGGTGTTTTGATGTTACTTTTAATGAAGCTGCTTTTCTTTGAGGACTTGTTAGGTGTCTGTTTTCAAACTAGACACTTAATGTATCCTGTTGTCCTCTTGCTCAGTCTGTCAGTGTAGGACAACTCCTGTTTCTATTCTGGTTAGTGCCAGTTTGCACTGTTCTGTGATAGGAGTAGTACACCGTGTTGTACGAGATCTTCAGTTTCTTGGCAATTTTTCACACAGAATAGCCTTAATTTCTCAGAACAAGAATAGACTGATGAGTTTCAGAAGAAAGTACATTGTTTTTTACTTGTACATGCAATTAGTGAATAAAACATTAACACACATTAACTTAAAATGGTCTTTAATTGACTGCAATGGGCATTTGAATTTATGATAAGCTGCATTTTTCAGTGGAATGCTTTGAAAGGCTGACCTGTCCTGTCAAACATTTTATTTTTTCTGTAAAGGATGCCTTTTGGCCTTTGGCCTAGTTCACTGTACGCTCCCACACATCAGATAATTGGAGGCTTTTGAAATATCCTCTCTTGTTGCTTAGCCCTGTCTTGGTCACGGTGTTTGGATGAGACACGTGGACAGGTTGATGTTGATTTTTTAGCATTTTTTCTCTCTGAATGTCTTTGACTTGGTTTTGATGGTTCGTGGGGGTGATGTGGTGGATTTGATATCCCAAGCCCATTAATCCAAACCTCATCTGGTATGCAAGGTCAGCTCTACTTTGATGTGCTGGGAATAGCATAGTCAAGTCTGAGGCGAGAGGGCACTGCTCGTTTACGAAAGATCAGGAACCGTAGCAACCCTGACACATTTTGGCCTTTGTCCATCAACCACTGTGAAGACAAGGTTTGTTAAAGGGCCCCCTAGCCCTCCAGCTATTGAAAACATATACAGCAGCAACATTTCTGTGAACTTATGAATCAAATAGAAATTATTTTCCATTATCACAGTATAATCAGAGGAATGTATGGAGAATGAATGTTTTCCCCAAGGAGCCACTGCTGATTAGTATCAAACCTAAAACGTTCACTTTTGCGGAGCACCAAAGTTACCTCAACACATGCCAAACACATTCATGAAATGTAAACTTCAATTAGTTGTTTGTTTCCCTTCTAAGAATTCCATTCTCCAAATCTTGGTCTGCTGTATTATAAGCATGGGTTTCAGCACACTTTTTATATTCTCCACTGAATCACAACACATTTTTCACAATTTGAGTGATTAATTATAAGGTCATTTTTTGCCTTGGGTGCATTATATTGAAGTTACAATCAACCTCTTGAATACCAAGTGCTCAAATACTCTTTGCATGTTTTCTTTCAGAGAGCCTTGGAAGCAAAAAGGTGCTTAGAAACAACGTGTTTGTTATGTAAAATAAAACACAACAGCCCCCACTTTGCACCCAGCGCAGGAATTCACTGCAATTAACTCTTCAGCGTCGCATGTAAATATGAACGTCTGAGGCTCTGTGGGCAGGCCGGCGCTCACTCACACACAGGGATCCTGGGCCTTTGTTCTCCCGGGCCTTTGGCCAGCCGCCATGCTGCCTCAGTTGGCGGCACCTCGCTATAATTTTCTCACAATGGCTGGCGTGTGAGCCATCCATCATTCCTCTCCTGTGTCTCCCTGTTCCCCCTAACCATCCCCTCCGTGGCACGTCCCGAACCCCACCACATTCAAGTTTACCCACTCCTGTGTGCATGCCAAGTCTCTGCAGAAAGCTATCATTCTGCCAAGGCGCGTTACGAAGCCAACCGTCACTCTCAGGTTAATTTATTGATTTGCCACACTGTTGTATAGTGCATTGAGAGAGGCCTTGCTGACTTTGATCAGATATGAAAGTTGGACTGGATTTTCTTTGAGAATCAGGCAGGTCGGTCTTTGACTTTCAGGACACTGTTCTCATGTGGTTAAGATCAACCAGTCGTTGAAATAGGTCACATTACCTCAGAAAAGGCTTGATTCTCATGAATGATGACAGATAGTTCTGAAAAGAAGTTCATCATTTTATCTAAAGCTTTAATAAGCATACTCCCATTGATCTGTTCAATTGGTATGGCGAACTCATCAAATTTTTATGTACCATTACTTTCGTACCAAGTCAGATTTAAGACCAAATGGGTTTCTGGTTCAGTGAAAGAGAAGCCTGTGGGCTTCCTGCTTGACCAATGGACAGTGTTCAAGGTTTGCACTAATCCAATAGAAAATCTGCATGGCTTCCACTGTTGTCATACCAATCAGGGTCCTGTTTGTTACCTATTTCCAATTTGTAAGTCATTGTGACACTCGGGGCTTATTCATGCGTATAGAACTGCAAGATTATAAATCAGTGTGCATTGACTTAGCTGACATCATTATAAATGTCACTGCTGTCCTGGACTGAACTCTTTTAGAGTTCATTAACAATGGAGGGAGTTTGTCAGTCATGCCACTCATTTATATCCCATGTCAAGTTATAGATTCATGAGGGTTTCCGTGTATGATTAGATCATTGCACAAACAATTTGTCTGGTTTGCTTTAGCATAATAATAATGTTGTTAACAGTATCAAGAGCTCATTCAGGGCAGTAGACCAACTTCTGAAAGAGAAAAGTGAGAATACTTTGAAAAAAGGTGTTCTTTATTATCACAGTTATCGTTGCAGTAAATGCTTGAACAGGGGGAGAAGTAGAAGGCTTATAAAAAGAGAGGAGCAAGAGAAGCAGGAGCAGACGAGGGAGGGCTTTAGATTTATCACCCAGGCCTGGAGTGGAATGAAGCACCCCTCTCTCCGAACAGTGGGTTTTCACTTCAATCTAATTCAGTGTGAAGTGTTTAAGACAGCAGCGTGGCTTTGTGAGGTGGATGTGAAACCCAGGCAGGCTTTTCCCCATTAAGATGGAACAGTCCCAGTGTTCTGATCTATAGCTTCTCAGATTCAGCCCAGTAGTTTGTGCTATAGTTGAAAGTCGGTACTAGACTCAATGGTATTTCACTGGAAAATGGAATGTAAGATATCTTCTAATCAGTTGTACAATATGATAGAAGGATTGTTTTATTGTCGACTTCTATCCAGATGCATCTTTAGTCAGTCAGGGTGTTGTCCTGGTCAGGTCATCAGAAAGAAGTTAGGATTTCAGGATTTATCATGATTTCTGCATCATTAATGAGGCAATCTTACTCACTGCTCTTTCTTACTTCTCTGAAGTGCTCATTATTTTAATGCATATATGCCATCTAGTGGCCTACATCTAGTGGCATATATCAAAGCAGATGGTATTCCCACAGCTCCTCATCTCAGAATGCTCCTCATTTAAACCTGACATTCTGTATTTCAATGTGCATCCTTGAAACGTTCCTCTCCAATCATTCCCCTCTTAACTTTCTTCGCCAAATCATAAATTTTAACTTTCATACTCACACGTATCATTCTTTTTTACACATTACAAAGTTTTATTTTAAAATAACTACCCTTTTACCCATTGGCAACAGTAGATAATTGTGCAACAGTTCCACTTTTATAGGTGTATCGAAAGTTAGGATTTGGCGCTACGTTAAGGCACATTTTTTAAGAGACATGTTAAAATGCTTTAGTAGGCTATCACAACTGTGGGCCACATGACCAAGACTATAGTGTATTGAGGAAGTCATGTCATGTAGCAAAAACTAGTACTGAGTATAATGTGCCCTCATTTTAGTGAGTGATCTGTTTCTCTCTGATGGTAGACAGTGCAAAACCCTGTTAGCTCATTCCATCAGCCTCCCTAGTGAGGGCTCAGTGGGGCACATTAATTTAATGTTTCCAAGAGGCACACCTCACACTCCCCAACAATGTCTGCTTACTGGCCCAATCAACAGGACAGGATGTGTGTGTGTGTGGCAGTCATAGATCCCCTGCATGGCGTCGGAGACTTTCATTAGTCTGTCTTTAGTGTTGTGTTTGCTCCCAGGTTTAGGAACTCCAGACTGAGTGGCTTGTTTGGGGAGAGCTGAATGAGGTGAATCTCACACTATCAGGTCAGTATGCCGAGCGTATTTGTAGATTTACACCGGCCTCTTTATTAAGCTGGAATGTTAACTTTGAAGCCCAGTGTGTGTGTGTGTGTGCGTGTGCGTGCGTGCGTGCCTGTCTGTCCTGTCTGTCTGTCTGTCTGTCTGTCTGTCTGTCCCTCCCTCGTGCGTGCATGCGTGCACATTCCGGAGGGAAAATGATGAGCTGCATGAAAATGATTACACTGCAATATCAGCACTTCCTCCAGCCTCCTAGCTGCCTGCCTACCCACTGCCAAGACATGGATTGCTCTAACAAGTCTGTTAGAATGACAGCATGAGGCCAAATAAACTAATCAGGACCACAGATAAGGAGATAAAAATAGATAAAGGTTGTAAAACGCCAGTGTCTCCCCTCAGTGTGAGTTGATATCCAATTAGAACTGTGGATCTGGTAGAGAGCGTGCCAGTGATATTCTCATGATCCTTGCATAAGAAAAATGAGTGATAATGAGAATCAGTTGACTTGTGCCAGCAACACCATCCAAGCTGTCCAGAGTTTTCACACAGGACATCATCAAGCAGAGAATGTTTTCCCACTGGAAGGCAGGAGTAAACCCAGGGGGTAATAAAAGTGGGACAGCCCATGTCAGTCCTGTAAACGCAATCTGCAAAGTGTTAATTACAACCTGGCGCCTCTGTGAAGCTGTGTGTTCTCAGGTCCGCTGAGTCGTCACGTCCTGATCTCCTTTCCTAAACAACTTTGCACAAGCAATGGAAACAAAATTTTCTCCCTTTGGGGTTCGTGTTTGATCGACCAGCTTGAAGCAAATGTCAGAAGTTGTTTGTATTACCTTTCCTCCTCTAAAGTAATCCACACCATGATTGCTACACACAAGTCATCAAGATTGCCCTGAGACTGTAGCCTAGATGGACTAATGTCATAGGCCCCCCCCAAAAAATATAAATGCAAAGCCATTTTATTTCAGCTGTGTAAGAAAGCTGTTACTGTGGTCTGTTACTGATGAATTTTACACCTCCTGCCATCAGCTCAGGCTTCGACTCCATCAGAGCATGCTAAACAGTGTTCATGTGCTCATTAGGGCTTTGGTGGAATAATTTCCCTCTCTTTGGTCAAAGCGGCCACTGTTACTCCCCCCATAACAGTAACTCTTCCGCCTCTGTCTATTGAATTGTGACCGGAACATTATGTGGATAACTCTGGGAGACACTCCCCTTCCTCTGTTCTCCCTCCTGCACTGGAAAACAGACATCAGTGGGCCCTCCTTTTGATTTTGTTATTTTATAATGGCCTCCAAAGGTTGATGGATGGTTCCTCTACAGGTCTCCCTAAGGAGCGAGCCCTCTATCTACACATGAATCTACCGCTGTGAGACAGACACGCTTGTTTAGCCAGCACAAAGCCCAGTAAGCTGTTGTCTCTGAGAACAAGCTGGCCGTCTCTAGAGCCACTGGAGGCTGCGATGGCTGGAGCCAGAGTAATGACCTGTGAAATTCACCGATAGAGATGTCCTGTTGCACACAGGTCTGCCGGCACCAGCCCTTGTTCTTGGCGTGCCACTGATTTATCGGAGCGGGCCTCTCCCGGTGCCAGTGGGTTTGTGAGTTTTTATGTGCATTGGCCAAGGGATCCTCTTTTCAATGTTTTTTTCATGAACACATTTTGTACACAGGCTGCCCATGCAAGAAAGGTTTGGCAAAATCACTTGTTGCCCAGGATGAGAGTTCTTAACAAATATCAAGACAGAGTGAAATGTCCAGTCAAAAATCTCTTCAGTCCCTGTTATTGACAATGCTTCAACAAGACAGGTCTGGGTCTTCCTGGTATTTTTTTTAGCGGTATGAAACATGGTGAAAACATGGCATGTTATAAGGTTGCAGTGCAATATGCTGTGTTCTCAACTAATATCATATAAGTACCTGTTTGATGCAGTATGTAGACTTTAATGCCCTGACAGTCTATCAACGGTTGCTCTCCCTCTTAACCGAATTAGACTGGGACCTAAGAGTCAGAGATTTTCAGTTATACTTATACAAATGATGGGCAGATCTGAAAGACGAACACTACCCTGGCACCTTCTGTTTGCTTTCTGTATTTAATTAGATACAGCTGGACTAACCCTAACTCAGTTTGACAGTAGAGGGAGATCCCTGCCTGTGGGTGGTAGCAGCTCATGACCAACAAGGTCTTCCCTGTCATAACACAGTGGATTGTATGGACTGATTTCACTTCTTACATGGGCAGCCTGTGTACAAAATGTGGGACCAACCTGTTTGTCTGACTGTCTGCATATTCATATCATATCTTGTCTATTTATCTTGTCTATCAACCAGTCGATGTGTACATCCACCTTAATGGCTCTCTATTCATGTATCAATACATGATATCAGATAGCTGGGGAGTTGTCACAGCTGCCAGCTTGTTGCATTTTGTGGCTGTAGAATCCCAGTTTCAGGACAAGTCCTACTCTATACACTCTTAGAAAAAAGGGTTCCAGTAGGGTTCTTCAGCTGTCCCCATAGGATAACCTTTTTGGTTCCAATTAGAACCTTTTTGGTTCCAGTTAGAACTATTTTGGTTCCATGTAGAACCCTCTGGGGAAAGGGTTCTACATGGAACCCAATAGGGTTCTAATTGGAACCAAAAGGGGTTCTTCAAAGGGCTACCCTATGGGGACAGCCAAAGAACCCTTTAGGTACTAGATAGCACCTTTTTTCTAAGAGTGTACAGGTAGCTGACGCAGCAGTTGAAGAAGTGTTTATGGAACCAAGATGACATCAGATACTGAGACTAATCAATATGTTTTCTCTCTGCTTGCTTGCCCTTCAGGTGTCCATGAATGCAGGGGGGGTGGGTCATCTGGTGTAATAAAGTAAGCCTGGAGGAAAATGTGACAGATGTGGAGGCCTGTGCCAGTTAGAACAGCGAGAGTTGGACTGTCAGACATGTCGACTCCGGCGCAGTGATGGATGGCGAGTGAGGTAAGACGGATGACATCGTCTGTCTGAGGCCGTGTTGTCATAGTGGAGGACTGCCGCTTGTCTTGCCTCTCAATATCAGAGGGCAAACTGACGTTTGTTTACACTGCTTCAGCAGAGTGATTTAGAAACAGACCATAGGAGATGTGGGTGAAAAAGGTAGGCTTTGCTGGAGGGTTGTATCAGATTTCTAAACAGTCCTTTGAAATCGAGTCCCAACCATCGTTAAAGTTGGAGAGCAGTTTAAACACAACCAGCCCCTGGTTGTAATCCGAAAGTTTAGGGGAAACAAAACAAAAATACAAACATTATTGCCGACTATTTCATTACATTATTAGAATACTCTGTGTAAATGTATAAAATAGACAATGTGATCTAGTAGAGATAGCTGATCGCAGCTTTCTTCAACTAGTGTCACTGGAACAATAACCTGTAGTGGAAAAAAGTCCTCTTGAGACAAACCTGCCGTGGAGTCTCCAAAACAACACCAATTTGGGCAGAGTGTTATTGCCATGTAAGATGGATTGGAGTCTGGCTGCTTTTGCCGGGAGTTTGGGGGGGGGGGAGGGTAGGCTCCACATTTCCAGACCGGCCTGAAGTCAGGGGGGGGGGGGGGGATTACACTGTGTCACACTGTTCATACTGTTTATGCATACCAGGCCACTGTGAGTGCCTCTGTCGCTAAAGTGTTTACATTAATTTATTTTGGGAAAATTCCACAGTATCGGGATGGGGATCTCTATAAATTAAGGAATCTAGCACTTTGTAATGATAACTTCTGTCAGTTAGTCATTCTTTGTGACAGTGTTTTAAGAGTGTCTAAATATATGGGTGGTGAGAGAAAGGGGTGTCTTGTGTGTTGAAAGGTGGTAGGGATTGGGGGACTAGCTGAGGGCTGGAGGCATGTGAGATCGCCCAATGAGCAGTCTCCTTTTATTACATACAATGCTTAAAGGCCCAGTGCAGTCAAATATATGATTTTCTTGTGTTTTACATATATTTCCTCCACTCTTCTGGAAGTCTTTCCACTAGATGTTGGAACATTGCTGCGGGAACTTGCTTCCATTCAGCCACAAGAGCATTAGTGAGGTCGGGCACTGATCAAATCAAATCAAATTTATTTATATAGCCCTTCGTACATCAGCTGATATCTCAAAGTGCTGTACAGAAACCTAGCCTAAAACCCCAAACAGCAAGCAATGCAGGTGTAGAAGCACGGTGGCTAGGAAAACCTCCCTAGACAGGCCAAAACCTAAGAAGAAACCTAGAGAGGAACCAGGCTATGTGGGGTGGCCAGTCCTCTTCTGGCTGTGCCGGGTGGAGATTATAACAGAACATGGCCAAGATGTTCAAATGTTCATAAATGACCAGCATGGTCGAATAATAATAAAGCAGAACAGTTGAAACTGGAGCAGCAGCACGGCCAGGTGGACTGGGGACAGCAAGGAGTCATCATGTCAGGTAGTCCTGGGGCATGGTCCTAGGGCTCAGGTCCTCCGAGAGAGAGAAAGAAAGAGAGAAAGAGAGAATTAGAGAAAGCACACTTAAATTCACACAGGACACCCAATAAGACAGGAGAAGTACTCCAGATATAACAAACTGACCCTTGCCCCCTGACACATAAACTACTGCAGCATAAATACTGGAGGCTGAGACAGGAGGGGTCAGGAGACACTGTGGCCCCATACGAGGACACCCCCGGACAGGGCCAAACAGGAAGGATATAACCCCACCCACTTTGCCAAAGCACAGCCCCCACACCACTAGAGGGATATCTTCAACCACCAACTTACCATCCTGAGACAAGGCTGAGTATAGCCCACAAAGATCTCCGCCATGGCACAACCCAAGGGGGGGTGCCAACTCAGACAGGATGACCACATCAGTGAATCAACCCACTCAGGTGACGCACACCTTCCAGGGACGGCATGAGAGGGCCCCAGTAAGCCAGTGACTCAGCCCCTGTAATAGGGTTAGAGGCAGAGAATCCCAGTGGAAAGAGGGGAACCGGCCAGGCAGAGACAGCAAGAGCGGTTCGTTGCTCCAGAGCCTTTCCGTTCACCTTCCCACTCCTGGGCCAGACTACACTCAATCATATGAGCCACGGAAGAGATGAGTCTTCAGTAAAGACTTAAAGGTTGAGACCGAGTTTGCGTCTCTGACATGGGTAGGCAGACCGTTCCATAAAAATGGAGCTCTATAGGAGAGAGCCCTGCCTCCAGCTGTTTGCTTAGAAATTCTAGGGACAATTAGGAGGCCTGCGTCTTGTGACCGTAGCGTATGTGTAGGTATGTACGGCAGGACCAAATCAGAGAGATAGGTAGGAGCAAGCCCATGTAATGCTTTGTAGGTTCGCAGTAAAACCTTGAAATCAGCCCTTGCTTTGACATGAAGCCAGTGTAGGGAGGCTAGCACTGGAGTGATATGATAATTTTTTTTGGTTCTAGTCAAGATTCTAGCAGCCGTATTTAGCACTAACTGAAGTTTATTTAGTGCTTTATCCGGGTAGCCGGAAAGTAGAGCATTGCAGTAGTCTAACCTAGAAGTGACAAAAGCATGGATTAATTTTTCTGCATCATTTTTGGACAGAAAGTTTCTGATTTTTGCAATGTTATGTAGATGGAAAAAAGCTGTCCTTGAAACAGTCTTGATATGTTCTTCAAAAGAGAGATCAGGGTCCAGTGTAACGCCGAGGTCCTTCACAGTTTTATTTGAGACGACTGTACAACCATTAAGATTAATTGTCAGATTCAACAGAAGATCTCTTTGTTTCTTGGGACCTAGAACAAGCATCTCTGTTTTGTCCGAGTTTAAAAGTAGAAAGTTTGCAGCCATCCACTTCCTTATGTCTGAAACACATGCTTCTAGCAAGGGAAATTTTGGGGCTTCACCATGTTTCATTGAAATGTACAGCTGTGTGTCATCCGCATAGCAGTGAAAGTTAACATTATGTTTTCGAATGACATCCCCAAAAGGTAAAATATATAGTGAAAACAATAGTGGTCCTAAAACGGAACCTTGAGGAACACCGAAATTTACAGTTGATTTGTTAGAGGACAAACCATTCACAGAGACAAACTGATATCTTTCCGACAGATAAGATCTAAACCAGGCCAGAACTTGTCCGTGTAGACCAATTTGGGTTTCCAATCTCTCCAAAAGAATGTGGTGATCGATGGGATCAAAAGCAGCACTAAGGTCTAGGAGCACGAGGACAGATGCAGAGCCTCGGGGTCCGATGCCATTAAAATGTCCTTTACCACCTTCACAAGTGCAGTCTCAGTGCAATGATGGGGTCGAAAACCAGACTGAAGCATTTTGTATACATTGTTTGTCTTCAGGAAGGCACTGATGTTGGACGATTAGGCCTGGCTCGCAGTCGGCATTCCAATTCATCCTGAAGGTGTTCGATGGGGTTGAGGTCAGGGCTCTGTGAAGGTCAGTCACGTTCTTCCACACCGATCTCGACAAACCGTTTCTGTATGGACCTCACTTTGTACACGGGGGCATTGTCATGCTAAAACCGGAAAGGGCCTTCCCCAAACTGTTGCCATAAAGTTGGAAGAACAGAATCGTCTAGAATGTCATTGTATGCTGTAGCGTTAAGATCTCCCTTCACTGGAACTAAGAAGCCTAACCCGAACCATGAAAAACAGCCCCAGACCAATATTCCTCCTCCACCAAACTTTACTGTTTGCACTATGCATTCGGGCAGGTAACAATCTCCTGGCATCCGCCAAACCCAGATTTGTCCGTTCGACTGCCAGTTGATGAAGTGTCATCACTCCAGAGAACGCGTTTCCACTGCTCCAGAGTCCAATGGCGGTGAGCTTTACACCACTCCAGCCGACTCTTGGCATTGCGCATGGTGATCTTAGGCTTGTGTGCTGTTGTTCTGCCATGGAAACCCATTTCATGAAGTTCCAGACGAACAGTTCTTGTGCTGACATTGCTTCCAGAGGCAGTTTGGAACTTGGTAGTGAGTTTTGCAACCGAGGACAGATGATTTTTATGTACTACGCACTTCAGCACTCGGTGGTCACGTTCTGTGAGCTTGTGTGGCCTACCACTTCACAATAACAGCACGTACAGTTAACCGGGGCAGCTCTAGCAGGGCAGAAATTATGAACTGACTTGTTGGCAAGATGGCATCCTATGACGGTGCCACGATGAATGTCACTGAGCTCTTCAGTAAGGCCAGTCTACTGGCAATGTTTTTCCATGGAGATTTTATACACCTGTCAGCAACTGGTGTGGCTGAAATAGCCAAATCCACAAATTTGAACAGTTGTCCACATACGTTTATACAGTGCCTTGCGAAAGTATTCGGCCCCCTTGAACTTTTCGACCTTTTGCCACATTTCAGGCTTCAAACATAAAGATATAAAACTGTATTTTTTTGTGAAGAATCAACAACAAGTGGGACACAATCATGAAGTGGATGACATTTATTGGATATTTCAAACTTTTTTAACAAATCAAAAACTGAAAAATTGGGCGTGCAAAATTATTCAGCCCCTTTACTTTCAGTGCAGCAAACTCTCTCCAGAAGTTCAGTGAGGATCTCTGAATGATCCAATGTTGACCTAAATGACTAATGGTGATAAATACAATCCACCTGTGTGTAATCAAGTCTCTGTATAATTGCACCTGCACTGTGATAGTCTCAGAGGTCCGTTAAAAGCGCAGAGAGCATCATGAAGAACAAGGAACACACCAGGCAGGTCCGAGATACTGTTGTGAAGAAGTTTAAAGCCGGATTTGGATACAAAAATATTTCCCAAGCTTTAAACATCCCAAGGAGCACTGTGCAAGCAATAATATTGAAATGGAAGGAGTATCAGACCACTGCAAATCTACCAAGACCTGGCCGTCCCTCTAAACTTTCAGCTCATACAAGGAGAAGACTGATCAGAGATGCAGCCAAGAGGCCCATGATCACTCTGGATAAACTGCAGAGATCTACAGCTGAGGTGGGAGACTCTGTCCATAGGTCAACAATCAGTCGTATATTGCACAAATCTGGCCTTTATGGAAGAGTGGCAAGAAGAAAGCCATTTCTTAAAGATATCACCAAACATGTGGAAGAAGGTGCTCTGGTCAGATGAAACCAAAATTGAACTTTTTGGCAACAATGCAAAACGTTATGTTTGGTGTAAAAGCAACACAGCTCATCACCCTGACCACACATCCCCACTGTCAAACATGGTGGTGGCAGCATCATGGTTTGGGCCTGCTTTTCTTCAGCAGGGACAGGGAAGATGGTTAAAATTGATGGGAAGATGGATGGAGCCAAATACAGGACCATTCTGGAAGAAAACCTGATGGAGTCTGCAAAAGACCTGAGACTGGGACGGAGATTTGTCTTCCAACAAGACAATGATCCAAAACATAAAGCAAAATCTACAATGGAATGGTTCAGAAATAAACATATCCAGGTGTTAGAATGGCCAAGTCAAAGTCCAGACCTGAATCCAATCGAGAATCTGTGGAAAGAACTGAAAACTGCTGTTCACAAATGCTCTCCATCCAACCTCACTGAGCTCGAGCTGTTTTGCAAGGAGGAATGTGAAAAAATTTCAGTCTCTCGATGTGCAAAACTGATAGAGACATACCCCAAGCGACTTACAGCTGTAATCGCAGCAAAAGGTGGCGCTACAAAGTATTAACTTAAGGGGGCTGAATAATTTTGCACGCCCAATTTTTCAGCTTTTGTTTTGTTAAAAAAGTTTTAAATATCCAATAAATGGCGTTCCACTTCATGATTGTGTCCCACTTGTTGTTGATTCTTCACAAAAAAATACAGTTTTATATCTTTATGTTTGAAGCCTGAAATGTGGCAAAAGGTCGAAAAGTTCAAGGTGGCCGAATACTTTCGCAAGGCACTGTATATATAGTGTATAGTATTGTGAATATTATGATAATGCCCTTTTAGTGTAAGAGCTGTTGGAAAAGACCACCTGAAATGTCAGCCTGTTTTGGTGGGATGGAGGTTTGGACTGCCTGGTGTCATCACCAAGTGGTAAATTATTTAATAGACCAATAAGAAAGAGAGTTTCAAACCTAAATTACAGCTAGTTTTCAGTTGTCCCCTCCCTACTCAGACCACTACCAGAATGTCCTAGCAACATTCTTGCTTGAGAAATTGCTCTTTGCTAGGAAGCTAGTTTTTTTTTTTTGAAAAATGTAATTGAAAACAATCACAGTAAGTTACTTAATTGTTACCCAGAAATGATATAATATTGCAGTGGACCTTTAACATGGACCTTTTGACTAACGCACAAAGTCATCATAACGCACTCATAATAGATTTAAGCACAATGGGTTGGGAATATTTTTATAGATTTAGACACTAGTTTTAAAAGTGCTGCCAAACAAAACTATGAAGTATAGGGTGTAATCTTCTTGGCTAGGGAGGGCCAAAATAACAATCCCTACATTAGCCAGTCATACACTTGTATGCATGCATAGCAATGAGCACTGTATGTTACACCCTGAGCCCAATAGTCAAAGGGAACTGACCAGCATTGACCTTCGTAAGACTTAAAACCAAGTCATCTTTATGTAGCCACCATGATGTATGAGCCATGAAGCCGATGTGACTCCTGAAATACTGACTTATGTCACTGTGTTGTGTGAAAGGCCACTCTCCAGGAAGACACCTCCGTCTGACCTCCCCATCCATATCTGTAGTGGAACAGAGAACACAGAACACTTTGTTTATCAGTCACGGCTACAGGTCACATGCCACCTACTGGTCAAGTGTGACACTGTCCACTCAGGGTTAATAGACCTCGGCAGCCAGGAGACTGGGGTGACACTCCACTGGAGATGTGTAACATAACGTTACACTCCTGGCTTCATGGTAAAGGAGCTAATACTGCCTCAAGTGTCTGCTCCTCCCGAGAGAGTGACCCAGGGCCTTCAGTTTGAATTGAATTAGATAAGCCAATGGGACATGGCAAAATCCAAAATATGATATTTTAGTTTTGGGGCGGTGTTTTGCTTACATGTATGCTCATGAAATGATTCTGGCATACAAACAAGTTGTAGGAGAGCTTGTAAAGTTAAAACTGAATAAACAATGCCTTTTGTCTTTTGACATTTATGATTAAAGTCATTGGCTAGTGATTTTGAAGATGTTTTTTTCTTGTAGCATTTAGATGCAATCAGACAGTTTGATCATTTCTGGCCAAACACTAACTTGGTTTACTTCATCCTTTATACAATCAATAGCTGTATCAGGTTCTTTGTGATCTCAGTTGGGAATAAAGAGTTGTCTCAGTCCTGGCAACTGGAGAGGTAGTGGAGTCTGGTGTTTGGAAACTGTCAGAAATGTCTAAGTTAGAATCAATCCTGTCTTTGATAGGGAGCCAGTGCTATTGTAGGTGTGATATGGGTCCAGGATTGGGGATTTGGCTCAGATCTGAGCTGGAGCTCTGGGCTGAACCAACTTAAGTGTGTGCAGGGATCTGGAACTAATGACACATAATAGTGGCAACAGTTAGTTCTGTCAGCTTGTCACAAAGGTGTGTATCCGTTTTCCTTCATCAGGTTGGGTAAGGGGCTAACTCTGGCAATCGAAAAAGGATACCATCTTTATGTTCTTGATGTGACACTCAGATGAGAGAGTGGGGTCAAAGGTAACACCAAGGTTTCAGGCCTGGGGCCAGGGAGAGACCGTGACACCCTTAATCATGTTGAAATCACCCAGCTTTTCCAGCACACACTTTTTACCAGTGGTAGAAAAAGGTAATTGAGGTAATATGTCATACTTGAGTAAAAGTAAAGACACATTAATAGAAAATGACTCAAGTAGAATTGAAAGTCAACCAGTAAAATACCACTTCAGTAAAAGTCTAAAAGTATTTGGTTTTAAATATACTTAAGTATCAAAAGTAACTGTAATTGCTCAAATATACTTATGGATCAAAAGTATAAATAATTTCAAATTCCTTATATTAAGGAAACCAGAACACACTAAAGCATCTGTGTTTAGTGAGTCCGCCAGATCAGATGCAGTAGGGATAACCAGGGATTTTCTCTTTAAGTGCTTGAATTGGACCATTTTCCTGTTTTAAGCATTCAAAATGTAACAAGTACTTTTGGGTGTCAGGGAAAATAAATGGAGTAGAAAGTACATTATTTGTTTTTGGAATGTAGTGAATGAAGCAAATGTTGTCAAAAATATAAATAGTAAAGTAGATACCCCTAAAAACTACTTAAGTAGTACTTTAAAGTATTGGGTGGGCAGAGGACATAGAGATGCGATATCAACATACAGTACCAGTCAAATGTTTGGACACACCTACTCATTCAATGGGTTTTCTTTATTTTTACTATTTTCTACATTGTAGAATAATAGTGAAAACAACAAAACTATGAAATAAAACATATGGAATCATGTAGTAAGCAAAAAAGTGTTAAACAAATCAAATATATATTAGATTTAAGATTCTTTAAAGTCGCTACCCTTTGCCTTGATGACAGCTTTGCACACTCTTGGCATTCTCTCAACCAGCTTCACCTGGAATGCTTTTCCAACCGTCTTGAAGGAGTTCCCACATTTGCTGAGCACTTGTTTGCTGCTTTTCCTTCACTCTGCTGTCCATCTCATCACAAACCATCTTAATTGGGTTGAGGTCTGGTGATTGTAAAGGCCAGGTCATCTATTGCATCTCTCCATCACTCTTCTTCTTGGTCAAATAGCCCTTACACAGCCTTGAGGTGTGTTGGGTCATTGCCCTGTTGAAAAACAAATGATAGTCCCACTAAGCACAAACCAGATGGGATGGCGTATCGCTGCAGAATGCTGTGGTAGCCATGCTGGTTAAGTGTGCCTTGAATTCTAAATAAATCAAATCAAATGTTATTTGTCACATGCGCCGAATACAACAGGTAGACCTTACAGTGAAATGCTTACTTACAAGCCCTTAACTACTTGGCGCACCCATCCCGTTAGTGGGATCATTTTCTTCAACATCCGCTGAATTGCAGAGCGCCAAATTCAAATTAAATTACAAAAAATATTTCATTTTCATGAAATCACAAGTGCAATATAGTAAAACACAGCTTAGCTTGTTTATCCACCTGGCATGGCAGATAAAAAAAAAAGGGAAAAAAAGAAGCTTTACAGCAAAAGCTATCCAAGCGTTTATGTTAGGACATCCCTCTCAGCAGACAAAACATTACAAACAGCTAGCAGCAAAGTAGATTGGTCAGAAAAGCAATAAAATGAATCGCTTACCTTTGATGATCTTTGGATGTTTGCACTCGCGAGACTCCCAGTTACACAATAAATGTTCCTTTTTGTTCCATAAAGATTATTTGTATATCCAAAATACCTCCATTTGGTTGGCACGTTTTGTTCAGAAATCGACAGGCTCGAGCGGTCACGACGGGGCAGACGAAAATTCCAAATAGTATCTGTAAAGTTTGTAGAAACATGTCAAACGTTTTTTTTTATAATCAATCCTAAGGTTGTTTTTACAATAAATAATCGATAATATTTCAACCGGACTTTACCTTTTTCAATAGGAGAGAGAGAGAAAATGTCTGCTCCAAACTGTTGCGCATGCAAAACTCTGCTGGCACCCAGCCATCCACTGACGCGCTGTGATCATTCTCGCTCATTTTTCTGAATAAAAGCCTGAAACTATGTCTAAAGACTGTTCACACCATGTGGAAGCCATAGGGAAAGGAATCTGGTTGATATCCCTTTAAATGGAGAGAAGGCATGCAAATGGAACAGGGAGATTTGTTTCTCTTAGGCACTTCCTTGTTGGATTTTCCTCAGGTTTTTGCCTGCAATATCAGTTATTTTATACTCACAGACAATATTTTGACAGTTTTGAAGTGATTTCTATCCTAATCGGACAATTATATGCATATTCTAGATTCTGGGCCTGAGAAATAGGCAGTTTCATTTGGGTACGTTTTTCATCCAAACCTCAAAATACTGCCCCCTACAATCAACAGGTTTATCAACTTTGCAGTTTTAAGAAAATACAAAAACAAATAAAAGTAGGAGATAAGAATAACAAATAATTGAAAAGCAGCAGTAAATAACAATAGCGGGGCTAAGTACAGGGGGTACTGGTACAGAGTCAATGTGCGGGGGCACCGGTGTTGAGGTAATTGAGGTAATATGTACATGTAGGTAGAGTTATTAAAGTGAATATGCATAGATCACCAGCAAAGCACCCCCACACCATCACACCTCATCCTCCATGCTTCCCGGTGGGAACTACACATGAAGAGATCATCTACTCTGCATCTCACAAAGACACGGCGGTTGGATCCAAAAATCTCAAATGTGGACTCATCAGACCGGCAGTCTAATGACCATTGCTCATATTTCTTGGACCAAGCAAGTCTCTTCTTATTGTTGGTGTCCTTTAGTAGTGGTTTCTTTGCAGCAATTTGACCATGAAGGCCGGATTCATGCAGTCTCCTCTGAACAGTTGATGTTGAGACGTGTCTGTTAGTTGAACTCTGTGAGGCATTTATTTGGGCAGGAATTTCTAAGGCTGGTAACTCTAATGAACTTATCCTCTGCAGCAGAGGTAACTCTGGGTCTTCCTTTCCCGTGGCAGTCCTCATGAGAGCCAGTTTCATCATAGCGCTTTCAAAGTTCTTTAAATGTTCCACATTGACTGAACTTCATGTCTTAAAGTAATGATGGGCTGTTGTTTCTCTTTGCTTATTTGAGCTGTTTTTGCCATAATATGGACTTAGTCTTTTACTAAATAAGGCTATCTTCTGTCTTCCACCCCTACCTTGTCACAACACAACTGATTGGCTCAAACGCATTAAGAAGGAAAGATATTCCACAAATTAACTTTTAACAAGGCACACAAGTTAATTGAAATGCATTCCAGGTGACTACCTCATGAAGCTGGTTGAGAGAATACCAAGAGTGTGCAAAGCTGTCATCAAGGCAAAGGGTGACTACTCTTCAAAGGGGGAGACACTCTATACCCAAACTGTTACAGACCTATATCTATCCTACCCTGCCTTTCTAAGGTCTTCAAAAGCCAAATTAACAAACAGATCACCGACCATTTCGAATCCCACCGTACCTTCTCCGCTATGCAATCTGGCTTCCAAGCTGGTCATGAGTGCACCTCAGCCATTCTCAAGGTCCTAAACAATATCATATCCGCCAGCGATATAAGACAATACTGTGCAGCCCTATTCATCGACCTGGCCAAGGCTTTCGACTCTGTCAATCACCACATTCTTATCGGCAGATTCAACAGCCTTGGTTTCTCAAATGACTGCCTCGCCTGGTTCACCAACTACTTCTCAGACAGAGTTCAGTGTGTCAAATCGGAGGACCTGTTGTCCGGACCTCTGGCAGTCTCTATGGGGTACCACAGGGTTCAATTTGCGGGCCGACTCTTTTCTCTGTATACATCAATGATGTCGCTCTTGTTGCTGGTGATTCTCTGATACACCTCTACACAGACGACACCATTCTGTATAATTCTGGTCCTTCTTTGGACACTGTGTTAACAAACCTCCAGACGAGCTTCAATGCCATACAACTCGCCTTCCGTGGCCTCCAACTGCTCTTAAATAAAAGTAGAACTAAATGCATGCTCTTCAACCAATCGCTGCCCGCACCTGCCCGCCTGTCTAGCATCACTACTGTGGATGGTTCTGACAACTACAAATACCTAGGTGTCTGGTTAGACTGTAAACTCTCCTTCTAGACTCACATTAAGCATCTCCAATCCAAAATTACATCTAGAATCAGCTTCCTATTTCGCAACAAAGCATCCTTCACTCATGCTGCAAAACATACCCTCGTAAAAACTGACTATCCTACCGATCACTGACTTTGGTGATGTCACCAGTGTCACCGAAGAATCTCAAGTATAAAATATATTTTGATTTGTTTAACACTTTTTGTGTTACTACATGATTCCATGTGTGTTATTTCATAGTTTTGATGTCTTCACTATTATTCTACAGTGTAGAAAATTTAAAAAAAAATAAAAACCCTGGAATGTGTAGATGATTCCAAACTTTTAACTGGTACTGTAGATATGTGTTATTACAGTGGAAGTCAAAACCAAAGCCAAGGAGGATGTGACCAGGGTGAGCAGGCACAGAGGCGGAGGGGGCTGTAGATTAGAACACACTGTAGAATGAAGGGAAATTATATATTTCCAATTGGATCAATTAGGAGCTAAACCAGATAGTGATTTGATCTGTCAGAGTGAAAAATGTGAGTATGTGCTTTTCAAATGGAACAGCAAGTCTCACAACCCCGTGAGTGCGACCCCTCTTTACATTGGTGAACCCATCCATCTGTTACACCTACAGGGGGAGAAACATTGTATGCCATTCTGAATGGGCCGTGTTTGAAATGCAACAGCAGCATCTAGTGACTGAATGAATAACTACATTATATTCAGGGGGCTCCTGCAAAGAGTATTTTTGTAACACACACTCGCACGTACACGTACCTAATAATTTAATTCAGACTCCTATTGGCTATTTAAATTCAGCAGAATTTTTTATACTAAGGCAAATTCTTGTGATTATTGTGACTTTGCCATTGTAATTGTGTGTAAATTTGTATAGTCAAATTAATCTATGATCGTATGCTATCCATTTGTTTGTATGCTGTTCTTTGTATGACATTTTAATATTTGATTATTAACCAATGATATTAGGCCACTCCTGGCCATGATTACAGACACCTGTGTCCTTTGACACTATATAAACGAGTCATCACGCAGGGTTTGTGATTATACACTGATGAAGACAGCTTGGCTGTCGAAACGTTGGTATTAAATTTTTGCATCTGAGCTCCAAGAGTGTGCGGCTCTCTTTTATTTTTATTTTCATACTAAGGCAAATTAACAGAAAATGTATGCCTTGGGTTGGCTTTATGCGTTGAGGGTAAAGGGGCACCCCAACATGATCAGTGAAAACAGAAATGATTACCAGACTTATTAAGAAAGTACTATTTATTAAAAGTTCATATCACAACATGCACAATACAAAGATTGGTGACATTGTCCTATCCTGAAGACCTTGTTTAAATAAATAGTTTGAAGAATTACAGCCTTCAGTTGAAATGGTTAGTATATCAAAAGAAGATTACAAATGTGTAAAGATCACAGCCCAACAATTGTCTTTTCTTGTATGCATTCACTCCCTCGCGTCACAGTTTGAGAAATGGAGCGAGGAAAACATAAAACCTCTGTTACAGGAGTCCGTAGCCTCGCTCCAGCTAATGTCAAACGTGAGATACAACTGGATTGCTTTGATAATTGTAAGTACCCCATCCTCCCATAAATTGTCAAATGTCATTAACATTTAAGAAACCATGTGGATGAGGGTCATTTCTCACCTATCAAGGCACAATGCCTTGTCTTCCTTCAAGGCTTCTGATTAATCATGTCAGTAATGTTTGCATATGAACATATTTGAGAGAAAATTTTCCAAATCCAGGGTCCAGATAGCCTCAAATAGTGTTTATGGCATATAGAAACCATCAAGATAAACAGCTGAATACAAGCACTTAAAACAACCTAAGTGGTTTCTGGTCCTAGTCTAGTCAATTTGACCATAAATCTGTAAGTATTGTAAATCTAGTTGAATAACAACATGTCTGGACAATGCCTAGCTACTCTGATCTGTATGAGATCAAATCACACTCAAATGTTGTGTCTCTAGAATTCTCACTAAAAATATATCTTGTATTTGTTTAAACAATACACTACCACATAGATTACATCATGACACAACTGCACATTCAAACACGGTGCATCTGAGTGGCAAGATTTAAACAAGTAGAGAGCAATGATTACCACCTCTTGTGTATAATTAACAGATGCACTAGAATAACCATCCTTCTCTGCAAACCTGACACGTTAGCTCTCTTTGGGGTAACGCCTTTGTTGATTCATTTTAGTAAAACATTTAAAGCATGGTCTGCAGAGTATGATTAGAGTGGGGAGTTCAGTTGAAGGGGTGTAGCTAAACTCCTCTCTAGGGAGCAGAAAGACAGTAGACCATGTGGTTTCTTTTCAGTTACATCAGATAAACACATTTTTCTTCTGTGGGTAGCAGAGCCTAACTCCTGATCCCATGCAGGCGAGTAAAATGAGATTGTGGTGTGTGTGTATGCACACTGCATGTAACAAAGGAAAATATCTAGCATTTCATCAGCCTACACTTTGAACACCAGCTGCTAAATACTCAATCCTGGTGTTTTTTTGTGGTCAAGGAAAAACAATATCAGGCAGTTAGTTCATTGTTGGGTTTCCTTTGCCTCCACCCTTCCTACAGTAGTGAAATCCCTTGCCCTCAGCACTCATAAAGGCACAAAGAGGCACCTCACGGGGAACTCTGGCTGGGTTAGGGAGGAGTCACATCAGGTGTGCTGTCCATCATCCTGCCATATCTATACCAGACAATTATTCACTGGGCTCGTCCATAATAATCACCAGTTTGACAGGAGTACACCCGCCAGTGAATGCTCTAGTGGGGTTATGGGGGCACAGACCTGAAGGGAGAGGAGTAACCTCGGCCAGTAACCGGTCTTATCTGAGCACTAGGGAGAACAGAGATAGTGTATCTTCTTCTCTCGTACTCCAGCCTGGGTGGAATACTTCACTGATAAGACTGACTGCACTGAGGAATTAAATGTATTTTCAACTGATGAGAACTTGGTCCTCAACGCAACACCGGGTTTGCCTTGCAAACTTCTTTGTTAATGTTATAGCTTCAAGAGCTCTTCCAGTAATTACAACATTTTCAAATTGGAAAATGTTGCCTAAGAAAATGTTGCTAGTATTTGTCCTTTCATTGGAATTACACACTTCATATAAGACTACAGTGCTTTACACTAATGTGAATTGGCAAATTGATTGTAATGGTCATGACATCTTATACTCAAGGGAGAAACAAAACAGTACTTCCAAGTTTGCCGTTCCAGAAGAACTTCACAAGAATATCAAATACAAAATGAGAGCTGGATTAAACTAGAGGTAGCTACATTACAATGACATCCCTAAGAGTTGCATTACTATTTTGTAATCAAACAAGCTACCAATCTAGTTTACACCTGGCCCTGAATAGTTCCCTTAAGACAAAGCTTTCCTCCAGTTGATTAGCTTGTTTTGATGCATATGTACAATATATCAAAAGTACATTGTTTTACTAACAGAGCAAAGCAAAAGAGTAAGACTGCAGATTTCAGATTAAAACACTGTAGAGAAGTGGAAACTTTGCATCACTGCAGTAAACCTATGTGCATTAACACTGCTCTAACTTATCTACTTCATTCAATACCCCACTTAAGGCCTCTGCTGTCTACTTTGCAGCCCCTTTGCTAGGCAGCTCAATTTCCGGTGTTGAGTCAATAATTATGTATGTTGAAGAAGCCCACACTGGTTGGGGACTCCTTGACTGTGACAGTGACAAGATTGGCAGTGACGTCAGTAACAAACACATGCTCGATCAGGCTGTGAGTGGGCTTCCAGTCCTGGCCGGTCTGGACTGAGATGGACAAGTCCTGACTGTTACTTGGGTAGGGAGAATCCTGGTCAGAGTCGGAGGTGCTCTCCTCACCGGTGCTCATCTCACTCAGGAGGACCTTGGCCTGCTTGCCACTGTCTTTGGAGGCAGATCTCTCCCGCTTGCCCAGGATGTCTCTGGCCTCTGTGGAGGTGTTCTGGACAATGCTCTTCTCAACCCTCCCTTGTGCCCTTGTTGTAGTCAGCCTCTCAGGCCTCTCTGCTGTGAAACCCACTTCACTGGTCTCCTCAGCTTTGACCTTATCAACTCCAGGATGGTTCTTTCTGGGCAGTTGTCCACCAGGCGTGGCAGGACTCTGTACAGGATTTCTCTCTAGACCATACTGACCAACTGTGTTTTTCCGTGCTGGGTTGGCGGTGCTTCGCAGGTTGGACATTGGCGCGGTGCCATTGCCTGGAGTACCGTTGCCCTGTGTTGATTTGTTCACACTCTGCAGGTTTAGTGCCTGAAGGCTTGCAGCTTGGTTGGCAGGGCCTTTAGGAGTGGAGAAGGGGGAAGCAGGTTTGTTATTGAGTACCTGCTGCAGTGGTGTTTGCCCAGGGGCATCTGGTTTCTTCTGCCCATTGTGGGAACCCAGCTGTGGCTGAAAAGCTCCTTGCAGGTTGCCATTGCTGGTTGAGAGTTTGGAGTTATGCAAATTCAACACTGCTACTCCAGATTTGCTTGCAGTCGTTTTTAAGTCCAAACCTGCTCCACTGTCCACTTCAGAGACCGACAGTTTGAAGTCAGAAGCTTGACTCTTGCTCTGGTTGGATCTCTGGTTGAAAGAGAGAAGCTGAAGTATTTGACCGGCCAGAGCCTTCAGTGTTCATGGAGTTTTTAGTAGTCCCACCCTGGGCCAGGGAACATCTGCCCTGGACACTCAGAGGGCCTCTGCTGTTCAACCCCATGAAGGTGAAGCTGGCTGGGTGAAAGGGTTTCTTGATTCCACCTCGGAGGTCTGCAGGGGAGTCTTTGGCAACTGTCTTTATAATCTTGCGCTGGCCCTTGTTCTGTTGAATGGCCTTCATTTCTGCAGGCAGTGCTTTCCTGCCTCGCTTCTTCCTCTGGGGCTCCGGCTTGGCCACAACAATCTGTGCTTTCTTCTGAGGGACAGGGTGGAGCTCCCGTGTTCTGGGACCTGGCTTTGCCTTTCTATCATTGTTATCATCGTCGTCGTCATCCGATGAGGAGGAAGAGGAAGAAGATGACGATGATGAGCCAGACGAAGATGACGATGATGAAGAACTGCTTGACTTTGACACTTCAGGCACAGTTTCCTGAAATGAGGAAGAGAGAAGTCATATTACATTATATTTATGACATTTTGGTGAAAATACTTTTCAATATTTGTAAAGGTCTTGAGGAAAGCATACCACAACTTTTCGAGGTCTCCCCCTCGGCCTTTTCCCTCTCTTGCAGATCAGAATTTCCTTTTCTTGTTCACTGTAAAAAATAAAATATAGGAAACATTCTTCAGCAATAGTTATGGTAGGAGTAGACCAGGAGTCAAGGATACAGACCGAGCACTGTTGAGTGTTTTGGAAACCATCGGAGGAGAGGGTATTCTATCACTAAACATATACACTGTGATCCAAGACTTGTAGCCTTCTTCTTGACAGAGACATATGGACTGTGTGTTCATGGCGAGACAGAATTTTGACAGAACATCTCGTGAAGTATTGTCTGGTCTTGCAACGCCCAATGCTGGGCAAAAAAAATTAGGGGTTGCAATACAAATCCCCAGATGCTCATCTGAAATCATTAGATACACTTTCACTTTTGGAAATTTGGTTCCTGTTTTTGTTCCACCCCTCATTTCCTGCTGTATATGCGTTTAAATCATTGTTATCCTTCTACAAATGTATGTTTGCAAACATACATTTGAAATGAAATATTTTCCCTGCTTCAGTTTTAAGATTAACTGGCACTTATGACTCATTTTATTTTACAAATGCATTATTTTATCCATTACCAATTCAAAATAATGTATTTTTATATCAAATGTATTTTGAACAGAACGACCATCAAATAAAACTTGAAGGGTTGGGAAAACATAAACTCATATCGATGTGTTTACAGCCTGAAAACACAGATTGTATGCCTATCTGTGGGCTCCACATTGGCTTGAATGGGGCACTATTAACCTGCTGGAGCATTTCAGAGGGCATTGTTTGGTTATAGTGGATAGCTCACTCAGTGAGTTCCTGGGCAAATAGAAACTCACCTCTTGTTAAATGCAGCCAATAATCTTGGGTCAAGGATGTTCGCTTGGGGCTCCCAGCTATTGTGCCTGAAGCAAAAGGAAAATATGTCCATCAAAATATTAAAATCACTTAAAAATGTCCACATTGCAGTACTTCTTGGTAAAAGTTGATGATACAAGTTAGTCAATGCACTGATTGGACCATAGTGTACCACTAATGAAATGTAGGCCTAGTGTAACCTAACCTAGTGACTAGAGACCTACATAACCTATACCTTAGTGACTGTGTAGAGATAAGAGGCCTGGTGTAACCTAACATAGTGATTAGAGAAAGGAGGCCTGGTGTAACCTAGTGTAGAGATAGGAGGCATATGCAAAGAGCTGTGAGTGGGAGGTTAACTACATAGCAAAGGGGGAAGATAAGGAGAGAAGTTTATTTAAAGCCAAGTGTGTAGGATCTGCCACCTTCACAGGAATCAGAGAATTTCAAGAGGGCCAATATTGAGTTAATGTAGAAAAAGATTGCGAATTGGCATGCACATTATAATTTCCACCAGCCACGTCTTACCTGTTTATATCACAACAAGTAAATAACTGACCAAGTCGATGGCGCTGGCAGAATCCGACAGCAATGTGAGAATTTGGGTTAAGAACGGGGTGTGAGTGACAGGCAGAATGCCCATTGATGATGGGATTAATAGCAACAATGAAACAGAAGGGACAAGGGAAAGGGCAACTGTGACAAGGACGCGCTGGCAGCTGGAGCGCCCGAATGGGGGGAAAAGACTGATTTACGAAGACTCTATGTATACTACCGAGTCACGTTAGGCAATAAATAAACACATTATCATATACATTTAAACAACTAATCACAAAAATTAGGCAAGTGTACCAATTGGACACTGTAGTTTGTAGGATGTGTGAGAGACTCGGCATACGTTTCCCAACACAAACTTCTACCAACTCCTGCTTGTAATTTATTTATCAATAAAGATAGATTGATAAACCATTAACTTGAGCTCCAGTAAGCGAGTGTTCAAATATGAGTTTCTATAGCCTAGTTTGTGTGGCCTAATTACTGAGAAAATGTCAAATAGACAAACCAGCAGATATTGAATACGAGAAACCAAAACGATCTGTTTGTTTTGCATAACTAACTAGGTTAATTCCAAACCTTAAAACCAACAACAATAATAATAATAAATAGTAGTAGCAGCAGGAGGCAAGCGTAAAACCATAATTTCTCGTTTTCACGTGTAGCATGTTTTCGAGCAAATGTAGGGAATGTATGAATCCTTTTACAACAACAGTGAAGCAAAAAGCGACACGTTGTTGTTGTTTTCATTGTTTGAGGCTGCACTCGCAGCTGCAGCACCACTTGTACTTACTTGGATGACCATCCCCTCCACTTTACAAGAAACTCTAACTTCCCCTGCGAAAATAGAGAAGGGAAATGTTACTAAACTGTGGGCAGAAAATATTTTGGGATATGAGAAAATTATATTTTACAACATCTAACCTTTCTTAGTCGTTTGTTCAGGATGCATTCAGCGTCGAAAACCTGTTCTCCTACGGCGCTCAATTCCTCCATGTTCGCTGTTGCCTACTCTAGTATTTAATGAAAAGAATGGAAAAGAGGGCGGAAAGAAAACGCATTCTCGAAGCTTGTCCCTTGGCAGATACCGTTCCTGTTAACATCACACCTCGACGTGTGACCAATCAAATCGTTTTCACATAATGTGGTCAAAAATGGTCTTTATATTGACAAGATAATCGAGTGACCGCTCAAGCAATGGAACTACATGTCCTCAAAGATGGAAGGCAGGAGGGAGGAGGCCAGATCAGGTGAGAACATTCTAGCCAATGAAAGGACAGATACGTGTCTGAACAACAATATAAAATCTCATTTTTTTTTGTTACACGTAAAAAATGTCCACGTGCGTCCACATATATCAGATTAACACGAATTTCTAACATAACCATTATGAAACTTATAACAGATCAAATAAGCCTCATGTAACAAATTAGCAATTACATTTTTTTTTTGTTGACCAAATTGGACACTCTCTCATTGACCTCCATGCACCACTGTGGTAGCATGTCATAATACCCATAAAACCTCCAGCGGTCCAACAGGGAAATGGTTCCAATAATCTTTTCACCATTCATTTTTCCCATAGTGGATTTTAGAAACACTTAAAAATCAGGGCTGTACTCCGTGTAGGCTCACCCTGGCGTGACATTTTGATAACCATATAAACCTCTCGGGCAAGGTGACTTTTATAAATATATTCGGCTCCATTTACGCTCAGATTTGAAAATGCTAATTAGCATCATGCACCGCTACATGCAAACTCCTGCACGTCATCTCGAGCTGACACCTTGTCTATCAGAAGTTTAGCCAATTTATTCATTACTACATTTAGCCAACATTAGATAGTTAATCCAGAGATTCTTACCTTTACCCTGATTCGACAGTCTCGTCCAGATCATCATGGCATTTGTAGCCAATTATCATTTCATTTTTGGGGGGTAAATACAGGCGAATATATTGATAAAAGTCACCTTGTCCAAGAGAGATTTACATGGTTATCAAAATGTCACGCCAGGGTAAGCCTACACAAAAACACAGCCCTTATTTTAAGTGTTACTAAAACCCCTATGGGGAAAAATGATTGGACCCATTTCCCTGTTTGACCGCTAGGTTTTATGGGTATAATGACTCATACTGTGGTACTCTATTGAATATTTCCCGGGAAATATGTTACTGGAAGCCTTGTATGAAAAATAAAACATTTGCTTATTTAAAACAGTTGCTTATTTAAAATGGAAGGCCTTTAGTCAGGCCTGTTACTTTATTACTTTATTGTAATTGTATTACTCTTCTGGTAATGTTCACTAGCATAATGATGACCTGTAATGATAGTTTGTCATAATTTACATTATAATTAAAAAAGTTAAAATGGAGATTTATGTAATTTCCTTAGATAATAACTTAGATAATTATCTTGTCACGTGTTGTATTTTCACATTTTTTTAACAATTAGTAATCACCATGTTAAATCCAGTTGATATGTCATCAAATGACAATACATATAAAATATATCCGTAAGGTCATGTCAAGAAATACAGTACTGTGCAAATGTTTTAGGTAGGTGTGAAGAAATGCTGTAAAGTAAGAATGCTTTCAAAAGTAGACATGTTAATAGATAATATTTTTCATATGCAAAGTGAGTGAACAGAAGAAAAATCTACATCAAATCGATATTTGGTGTGACCACCCTTTGGCTTCAAAACAGCATCAATTCTTCTAGGTACACTATGTCTACAAAGTCAGGGATTTTGTAGACATATAGTCAGGTGTATGATTAAACAATTATACCAAACAGGTGCTAATGATCATCAATTCAATATGTAGGTTGAAACAATCATTAACTGAAACAGAAACAGCTGTGTAGGAGGAATACAACTTTGGGAGGAACAGCCATGTTCAGCTAACCAGGTGAGGTTGCTGAAGACAGTTTACTGTTAAAAGTCATACACCATGGCAAGACTGAGCACAGCAACAAGACACAAGGTATTTATACTACATCAGCAAGGTCTCTCCCAGGCAGACAGCTTTTCAGATGCGCTGTCCAAGCTCTTTTGAAGAACACAAAGAAACGGGCAACGTTGAGGACTATAGACGCAGTGGTTGGCCAAGGAAACTTACTGCAGCAGATGAAAGACACATCATGCTTACTTCCCTTCACAATCAGAAGATGTCCAGCAGTGCCATCAGCTCAGAATTGGCAGAAAAGTGGGACCCTAGTGCACCCATCTACTGTCTGGTCAGAAGTGGCCTTCATGGAAGACTAGTAGCCAAAAAGCCATTCCTCTGATGTGGAAACAAGGCCAAGTGACTCAACTATGCACGAAAACACAGGAACTGGGGTGCAGAAAAATGGCAGCAGGTGCTCTGGACAAAATTTGAAATATTTGGCTGTAGCAGAAGGCAGTTTGTTTGCTGGAGAGCGGTACACAAATGAGTGTCTGCAGGCAACAGTGAAGGATGGTGGAGATTTCTTGCAAGTTTGGAACTTCATTTCTGCAAATGGAGTTGGGGATTTGGTCAGAATTAATGGTCTCCTCAATGCTGAGAAGTACAGGCAGATACTTATCCATCATGCAATAGCATCAGGGAGGCATCTGATTGTCCCCAAATCTATTCTGCAGCATGACAACGACCCCAAACACACAGTTCTTAATGGCTTTCGCTATCTTCAGCGTGAAGGAGTTTTGGAAGTGACGGTATGGCCCCCACACAGCCCTGATCTCAACATTGAGTCTGTCTGGGATTACATGAAGCGCGAGAAGCACCTGAGGCTGCCTAAATCCACAGAACTGTGGTTAGTTCTCCAAGACGTTTGGGCCAACCTACCTGCCAAGTTCCTTCAAACTGTCTGCATGTGTACCTAGAAGAATTGATGCTGTTTTGAAGGGAAAGGGTGGTCACACCAAATATTCATTTGATGTAGATTTTTCTTCTGTTCAGTCACTTTGCATTTTGTTAATTGATAAATATAAATTAACATTTCTATTTTTGAAATCATTCTTACTTTACAGCATTTTCACACCTGCCTAAAACTTTGGCACAGTGATAATGTACAGGATATTTTCCCTAAACAAAGGACCTACTCAGACTCTTGAAAGGTATTTCCATTCCTTTATTTATACAGAAACTTATAGGTCCATTCACTCACTGCAGAGTCAGTATCCTGCTGACTACAATCAGCAACAGGACGTGAACAGATTGAGATCAATCTGGAGCTCAGCCAGCATGCAAATCAGTCTCTGTCCCTAATTGACAGCCCATATCTACCCTGACTATCAAGTGTATTAACAGACAGATCACTTGACTTGTCCTTTTTATTTTTTACCCCTGACAGATTGTTTCCACTGCTCGACTTGTTCACTTTGTTTACCTGTCTCTAGGAATTACACCTTAACTATAGAAAGCTTCCAATCAGTCCATTATTGTCTTGAGTTATGGCAGAGGAAGAAACCGTGACAGAAGCTGAGAGACTGACGGAATCCAACATTGGCAGTAAACAAAAGAAATGAAGCATTTAAAGCAAAGTTGTTTGCAACTCTGTACTTGCCAGTGGGCAAATATCCTTTTTGTTTATTTTAATACTGTATGTTTGAGGTATCAGTTGCCCTTTAACCACTAGGAGAGTGAAACATATCTGAGCCTGTATCTATGGTTAGTCAAATTCTACTTTTTTCGCTTATTACATGCTTACACACATTTCTATATATCAGATTGTGCAAGCAAATATTCTTCACATTTTCCAATTCCCATTGATTTGTATACATATTCAGACATGCATACCTTCTATCATTTTTCTCCTTCTTGAATGCATTAAACGACACAACCACTATGAAGACCACAAGAAATCCAGCCACTGCTGCCAATCCAACAAAGATATTTGATTTTATGTCCCGACGGAGGTCTGAAATACGAGACGTAATGCAAATGTAATGTCATTTGATTTGTGTACACAGATGTCAATGACAGACATGAATCAAATTTTTTATTAAATTTTGTAATTTGTGTTTCATATTTGTACATTCTATATACATTGCGTTAGACAATAGATTACTTTGGCTGTGTAATGAAGGAGCAGGTGTAACACACTTTTTGGGTCATGAGCCTGATATAAACTTACCCTCTGTGGCAGAGACCAGCATGTGTTTTGTGGCATCCAGGTGGCCATCATTGGGATCTGGCTTGATGCCCAGTATGTGACACATCAAGGGGTATATGTTCACTGTCTCAAAGGGGCCCACCTCCAGGTTATTTTGGAACGCCGGCCCCACAGCCTTGAAGTTGGGCTTCATGTCCATTTCTTTGTTGTCAAAGCCATGCTCCCCCGCGTTGAACTGCACTGGGAGGAACTGTAGAGACAAAGAGCCAAGTAGAGTCAGGGTGATCAAATCTGTGTGAGTTCATTTAGAGTAGGAGAGGTGAATGATCAGAATGTTGCAATTCATATTGATCATCATAATGGAAAGCCTGAAGTCCAGCTTGTCTTTCTATGATGCACTTTCAACTGGACAGCAGAGGGAGATGTTGACTAACTGAAGGAAAGGGTTGCTTGAGCAACCATTACATCTGCTCAGTGCTTATAAGAACCGAAACGGGAGAATTTCCCTGTTCTCCATTATTAGACACATACTGTTAAAAGGACTGTTAATCAGGTTAAGTGGGAATCCTTTCATAAACTAAGGAGGCCTAAACATCACATAGTTCCTTTGGTCATTCAGGACAACTACTTTGATCATGAAATGGATATTACGATGGATTGTATGAACAGCAAGCGATACAGTTATACGGGCACTTTTTATCTTCACTTTGTTCACAGAAAATACACTGATATATTTAGATACACAGGGAGAAGGTAGGCTAATTACCATAGATATTATGTAACCCTTCTCTGAACATGCATAACATTTGCTTTGATAAAACTGAGAGGAGAATCTTTTGAAATGTCTAAATAAAGGGTCCGTAAACAGGAGATAACACAAGAGGGTCAAATACCCTAAACTTATGTATTTTGATAATTAGACTTTACACTGAAGATCAACTGAACTCTACCACATACCCTTACTGGAACCATAGCCTTCAATGAGTTTATATGCGTTCAGGTGTAATCACTTCCTCTGTTGGGTTACTGTCAGTATAGCATTTGAAGACATTTGTTATTTTGCTATTTCTGTTTTACAGTATGTTGATGTGTAGTGGCCATCTCTTGTATACAAAAATGAGAATCAGTTTTTTTAATGATTTAGTATCTCTCAGTGGAGTGATGTAGCACTTTCAGTGGTAAAGTTGCAGGCAGCAGGGTTAAGCCAAATGTAAATGCTAATGTCGAATTTTGTGGCATGAATATCTTCATGAAGCATTAGAGAGCTCTGCATGCCATCAGCCAAACCTGCATTATCCTGGGAAGGTGGTAATGCACTTGATTAAAATTGTGATGTATTAAGATTAGAGTTGAATTCCTTGTTTCCGGTCTAAAAGATTCCATTTTCTCCATCGCTACAAACCAAATTCACTTGGTAATTCCTTCAATATTTGTAGTCCATTGAAATATGGCATGTTATCAGAAATCACATAATGCATGCAGGGGGATGCATGAGGTTGTGCCAAACTGTACTGTATATTATATAAGTTATTAAATATTCTAGATTAAAGATATACTTTAAGTATATTATTATACAGTATATTAAAGATATACTGTATAGGCTACATGGTTATTTTTAAACCAGCTTCTTTGCTCATACTTTGTTCACTGAGGCCAATACTCTAATCAGTAATTCACACTAAAGCATGGAATTGGAAAGTCTACAACAATATGCATGTTTAGTCTCATAAAAGTAAAAGTATGCCTTCATTTCACTTTTTGTGTTCCTGAAATTGGTTCTGTACGTGACAGAATCCCTTTAAAAAAACGTCTTAATTTGTTTAAGCGAACTACTATTACTAAATACTATAGAGACATGCTATGAACCCACCCCGTTAATGACATATCCAGGGTCAGAGAAGAGAATGATGGGGAGGATGCAGTTGTTATTAGCAAAGTAAAGGCGCTTGGGCATGTCCTCCTTCTTGAAGACATGAAGGTGAGGGTGCGCCCCCTTCAGGGCGTTGTAGACCTTATCCAGCATGCCTTCATGGGAAGCAGCATCCCAGAGGGCCCAAAGTCCACCAGGTGAAAGGCTATGTCTCTGAAGGAGAATCCGGGGATCCTGGAAAGGGTGATCTCCTTCACCAAGCCGTTGCGGTACACACTGCTCATCCCATGGTCAGCGGTGATGATGATGTTGAGACTATCGGCAAGTCCGTTTTGTTCAGCCAAGCTGCGGATGTAGCCCACTGTTCTGTCCACCTGCTTGACCATCTCCCTCCGCTCAGGGGAATCAGGCCCGTATTTGTGGCCTGTGCCATCAGGCTCCCCAAAATACAGTGACACAAAGTCCAGGTCCATCTCACTGAAGCAGGTGCCCATCACCTTCTCTACGTTCTCTTGCCATTTTGTCTCGTTTTTGTAGTCATAAAACCGTGGTTCCACTTGCTTCACTGTCTGCATCTCTCCCTGGTAGGTGGATTGCGTGCCAGGAAAGTGAAGAGAGCCAGCCCTCAGGCCCTGAATAGACAAAATGGGGATGAAGAGAGGTGTCACGCGCACACACACACACCGTCTTACACACACACAGTCTTACAAACACACACAGACACACACAGTCTTACATACAACACTCACACACACCGTACATGCATATATGCACAGACATTTAAATTGCTACCCAGACTATTTGCATTGACATAACATTTGATTTGATTTGTATTAATGTAAAGAAAATGCAGGAATGATTTAAGATGAAGGTGCTTCTTAAATCATTCTGACCTGTCTCTGGGCTGTGATCCAGATGGGTAGAGTGCCGTTGTCCCACCACTCATTCTTAAACTGGGTAACATAGTAAGGCAGTTTCTCACTGATGGTGATGTTGAACCACATGTTGTGGATCACCCCATGGTTTTCAATGTAGCGCCCTGAAAAGAGTCACTGTCAATCTCTCAATATTCAGTCTGCCACATTCACATGACAAATTCTATCAACTTTATAGCCTGTGAGTGCCATGGCGCTTCTTGGACAAGGTCTTATGACCAACACTGGAGATTAAAGGAATTTAATTTCAAGGAAGTTAAAGTTCTTTTAAACTGTCACTGATGATTCAAAAGTTAAAAATGAGAATTTCTGTCAAGGAAAATAGAAATTCCTCCTTCAGCCTTCCCAACATAATCATCTTACTCAACTCTGAGAGCTGCTGGATCCTGGGACATTGAATTACAGTTCATTCCTTTTTTCCAGTCACATTCACAATTCTTATAAACTAAACTGGGAATGACTTGTGATCCAATAATTGGAGAGAAAAAAGGACCACCATGACATGAACATGAACCTCTACAGAATCACTGCTCTCTTGGAGCCTGTAGAAAAGGGTTGTGCCTGGGTATCGATCTACAGAAGGTACCTGTTAGGAGGGTGAAATGTGTGGGACTGGTGATGGTGAGGTAAGGTGGGGTCACATATATGGCCTTGACCCCGTCTTTGGCCAATGTGTCCAGATTCAGCCTATCCACATCGTGGTCGTAGTCCCACCTGAAGCAATCAAAGCTGATGAGCAGTACTTTATGCTGGCCTTTGGTGCTGTATCTATCCAGCGGTACACCTGAAGAGGACGCGGCCAACAGGAGGCAGAGACTCACTGTCCACAACATAGTGGGTACGACACAGAGCTGAGACTGTCACTTTACTCCAATCCTTGGGTATGCAGGCTGTTGCTATACACCCACTCCAGCACCTCACGGTTAAAGCCCCTCTCCTTCCCATTACACCTGAGCACATTTCCCTTCCCTGTGCCAGCAGCATGTGATCAAAGTTTCATCTTATCTGATCATATAGTATCTAGTTGATTAGATGGATGTTTGCTCAGCACATTTATGCATGGTGCTTGATTATGCTGTTATGTACTGTGTAATTACCATCCAATGTTTTTTCCTGTGCTTGTATATGAACTCTTTTATTGTGATTGCAAGATATTAAATCAGTTCCAGAATGTTGTCAACAAGACTGTCCGCTTGGCTGTTTTGTTCATGTATTTTGTCTGCCCGTCTGTCTGTCCGTTTGTCCATCCGTCTTTCTGAGTTTCTAGTGAATAATTGACAAAGGGGAATGACACGTATGGATTTCACCTTGAGTGTGGATGGTACATGATCGATCTGACGCCTAGAAAATTGAGAAGAAAATGAGAGGATGTACCTCTTCATCAGTGAACTCCAGTCTCTAGGGAAACCGTAACCTGGTAGTATTTACTATTTAGTTTAGTATTTTATTAGCATCCCCGTTAGCTACTGCTAAAGCAGGGGCTACACTTCCTGGAGTCCAAACAAAACATAAAACATGACATAATACATAACCTAAATAGACAAGAACAGCACAAGGACAGAACTATCCTAATCTAATAGCAACCTTGCATCCTGATTTCCTAATCTCACAGAACCAGGGTGTATACTAAGTAGTTGGTTTGAGGAGTTAGCCAGGTAACTTTCTATGGCAATGAATGCTTCAGAACTAACCTTCTCTGGGGAGGCTAATGCTGCGTTTAGATGGTACGAGGTAGACAGCAAACCAGATGTCATTGTTTTCAATGAGAGCACGACGGTATGCGTTGCTATGATGATTTCACTAAACAGGCAGTTAGAAAACAACGCTACGGCAGACTGCTAAAGTCTGAACTTTGGCGGCAAGTCCCGTCTACCATGACGACTGACGGCATTCACCGCCAGGCTCAGCAGTATTTACCATCATGCTCTCATTGAAAACAATGACATTTGTTTTGCCGTCTTCCATGGAACTCAGTTTATCCTGACTGAAGTGTCTGAGTCGCTAGTTGAGGACCAATGAAATCAGATTGCCACCCTCTTGCAAACATTGCGTAATCGTTTCCTAAATTTGAGGATGACGACCGATTCAATATTTTATTTTTCAACAAAAAAAAGTGTTCAAAAATAGTTATATTCAGGCCTCCTGGGTGGCGCAGTGGTTAGGGGTGCTGTACTGCAGTGCCAGCTGTGCCATCAGAGACTCTGGGTTCGCGCCCAGGCTATGTCGTAACCGGCTGCGACCGGGAGGTCTGTGGGGCGAAGCACAATTGGCCTAGCATTAGGGAGGGGTTGGCCAGCAGGGATACCCTTGTCTCATCACGCACAAGCAACTCCTGTGGCGGGCTGGGCACATTGGTGCGGCTGGCTTCCAGTTTGGATGCGTGCTGTGTTAAGAAGCAGTGCGGCTTGGTTGGGTTGTGTATCGGATGACCTTCAACCTTCATCTCTCTTGAGCCTGTACGGGAGTTGTAGTGATGAGACAAAATAGTAGCTACTAAACAATTGGGGAGAAAACGAGGTAAAATTCAACAACAAAAAAAGTTATATAAAAATACTTATGACATTACATATTTATTAAGGACAGGATGCATTTAAAAGTTCACACGCAGTAAAACCTTTGTATGACGTTGTACAATCATTTTATCGATAGAAGTGGGGGAAAAGATGCTGTTTGCGTTGATATGCACACCAAAGCACATCAAATCAAATGTTATTGGTCACATACACATATTTAGCGGATGTTATTGCGGGTGTAGCGAAATGCTTGTGTTCCTAGCTCCAACAGTGCAGTAGTATCTAATAGTTCACAACAATACACACACATCTAAAAGTCAAAAAATAGAATTAAGAAATATATAAATATTAGGACGAGCAATGTCGGAGTGGCATTGACTAAAATACAGTAGAATAGAATACAGTATATACATATGAGATGAGTAAAACAGTATGTAAACATTATTAAAGTGACTAGTGGTCCATTATTAAAGTGACCAGTGATTCCACGTCTATGTATGTAGGGCAGCAGCCTCTTAGGTGCAGGGTTGAATAACCGGATGGTAGCCGGCTTCTGATTGCCGTTTAGCAGTCTGATGGCCATTTAACAGTCTGATAGAAACTGTTTTTCAGTCTCTCGGTCCAAGCTTTGATGCACCCGTACTGACCTCGCCTTCTGGATGGTAGCGGGGTTAACAGGCCATAGCTCGGGTTGTTGATGTCCTTGATAATCTTTTTGGGCTTCCTGTGACATCGGGTGCTGAAGGTGTCCTGGAGGGCAGGCAGTGTGCCCCCGGTGATGCGCTAGGCAGACCGCACCACCCTCTGGAGAACCCTGCGGTTACGGTCGGTGCAGTTGCCGTATTCGGTGGTGATATTGCCCGACAGTATGCTCTCAGTTGTGTATCTGTAAAAGTTTGTGAGGGTCTTAGGGGCCAAGACAAATTTCTTCAGCCTCCTGAGGTTGAACAGGCGCTGTTGCACCTTCTTCACCACACTGTCTGTGTGGGTGGACCATTTCAGATTGTCAGTGATGTGTACGCCGAGGAACTTGAAGCTTTTCACCTTCTCCACTGCTGTCCTGTCGATATGGACAGGGGAATGCTCCCTCTGCTGTTTCCTGAAGTCCACGATCATCTCCTTTGTTTTGTTGACATTGAGGGAGAGGTTATTTTCCTGGCACCACTCCGCCAGGGCCCTCACCTCCTCCCTGTAGGCTGTCTCGTCATTGTTGGTAATCAAGCCTACCACTATTGTGTCCTCTGCAAACTTGATGATTGAGTTGGAGGCGTGCATGGCCACGCAGTTATGGGTGAACAGGGAGTACTGGAGAGGGCTGAGTACACACCCTTGTGGGGCCCCTGTGTTGAGGATCAGCAAAGTGGAGGTGTTGTGTCCTACATTCACCTCCTGGCGGCCGCCCGTCAGGAAGTCCAGGACCCAGTTGCACTGGGTGGGGTTCAGGCCCAGGACCCCAAGCTTAATGATGAGCTTGGAGGGCACTATGGTGTTGAAGGCTGAGCTATAGTCAATGAACAGCATTCTTACACTCACTGTATTCCTCTTGTCCAGATGGGATAGGGCAGTGCGCAGTGCGATGGCGATTGCATCATCTGTGGATCTGTTGGGGAGGTATGCAAACTGAAGTGGGTCTAAGGGGTCAGGTAAGCACTTCATGATGACAAAAGTGAGTGCTATGTGGCAATAGTCATTTAGTTCAGTTACCTTTGCTTTTTTGGGTACAGGAGCAATGGTGGACATTTTGAAGCAAGTGGTGACAGCAGATTGGGATAGTGAGAGATTGAGTATGTCAGAAGACGGCATTAACGATAGGTGATTAAAGAAAGACGGCACTTCTAACAGCCTATTTCACATCATAACCTGCTGAATTTGCAAGATCACTTCATAATCATTTCAGAAAATAACATGTGCCACTGACTGATTTTTCAGGATTATCTCAATGAAGAGTTCGACTAGCCATGTGTGGCTGCTGCAGGCTGCAACGAGACATGCATGCGCAGTTACAAGCCTGCTAGAGTTAGCGGCATGCAGATATCTACCGTTGTAGTACGGATGAAGCCTGAGCTGGAATGTGAAGAGATCTGAAGCTAGTTCATTTCAGAAAAGCCTGGGTACATCTAGCTATGTACGTAGTATACCCCTTAGTTGTTCTGTAAACATCAGAGAGAATCCCACAACATCAGGAACCATCCGTGTTCTTGGTTCTTCCATTTGCATAGGCTGGACATGTGATTCATAGATGCTACTGAATGCAAGGAAAACACATGGAAATGGAAATGCAATAATCACAAAAGTCGTTAGCTCCTGCTCAGTTCACCTGGCGTGAACAGAGCCACATATCATATCGTATGGAGTAGCATTGAAAGTATTTCTTCCACTACGTTCCCCTAACATAGACATATTCCTTTTAATAACTCACTCCTCAATGTGTTTTTAGCATCGGGCTAGTGCTAAATATCCTTTTAGATTTGGAATTTGCCACCATGACCATGGACTAACAAACAACCAACAAAACAAAACTATTGGCTGTGGCATCTGTCTTTCTAGCGCTTTACTTCAAATCATTTACCCTTCCAGACACTGTACTGTATATCACTCACTGGTTTATGATGCTACTTTATCAATGTCCATCAAATTCCTTGACAAGCTAGCCCTTCAAATGGGTTCTTTCTTTTGTCCTTGGCGGGAGTTCAAGGGAAGTATCTAATCTTCACGGAGATAAGGGATAGCATTCTTCAGCTCTCATTTACCTCATTCATATTCAGTAGCTGTTTCATATTAACTCCATCCCTAGTCCAACGTCAGCAAGATTTGGAGGAGCATTTAGGACTGTTGAGACCAAGGGATACTCTCAGTTCTCTGCCATGAGAACTTTATCAAAAAACACACACACTAAACTTCAGGGGCAGGGAAACTTTAGACTTTATATGACCCTCACAATTCTGTTTATAATTTCCACAGGGAATCTCTATTTTTCTATCTTTTGGAAAAGTTAATTATTTGTCTTTTGCACTCCCTGCTGCCCATATAATACTATTTCACCACATAGAGATTACAACTAAGGATACAATCACACTAAACAATACAGTGAAACTCTCTAAAATTGTATGGATCTTATTTTCAGTCTGTCCACCCATTTGGTAGTTGGAGCTCTCGGTCTTCCACGAGAGATACAGTACACATTACATGTTATTGATTGAAACATTCCATTAGATCAAATGTGGTATTCCTTGTCATGAACCGACTTTGTTCAGTCTTTAACTGAACCATTTCCCCCAGGTTTCATTTCCAAGTACTCATCGATAAGGCTTAAATGACTAGCATGCTGTTTGTTTGAGCATGCACTGTTTGGTGGCTGATAATCATGGGGTCAAGTACAGGCCAATGTTCAGAGAGCCCACTCTCTGTGTTTTGAATTGTAAGTAAACAGACATTTGATGCATGAATAGCCCTCTATCAGGTTGCACACAAATAAGCATTTAGCTCAGTATCCACTGTGCCAGACCGACGGCCACTACTATAATTGTGTTTATGGTTAATTCTGTTGAGATTGCATGTCACATTCATATAGCTCATGCTGATACAGTGTCAAATGTGGTTTCTGTATTCTAAACAATAGATTCATCACGTGTATGTTTTTGCATCTTGGATATTATTATGGTTTGGAGCAGGGGAGGTAGTGATGTTGAATGTCGGCTTTTTGCCCACTAATATAGCTTCAGTTAGTTCTCATACATATTTCTCCCTGCCGGCATTGCTCAGCAATAGAGCCAGCATAGCAGACCCCCTCCCTGCCTCTCCTCCCTCTCCCTTGTCGATGTTTGGCACTATCTGATGGGGTGTGATCCACAGTGGCCAGGCCCGCAGCAGCTGACAGCCTCTCTTGGTGTTGTCATGTCAAGGGGAGGCTTTGTTAAAATGGAGAGAAAAAATCTCCAGAGGAGCCCCCACTGAAACAGGAAAATGGCAGAGGTGGTAAAGAGAGGGGACACTTTCACACCTGTCAAACACCCTGGCCATAGCAGAGGGACGCTGTTGTTGCTCAGATGTTGGGAGGCCTTACACTCGGGTGCCTACAGTAACAGTACAGACTCACCATGGCCAGTTAACTGCCAAAGACAGCACGTTGCTCAGGTTCAGGAGGATGCTCGCACTCGAGGACGAGTCGCTCGGCTTTGATTTAATGTTTCATGCACGTTACACGTCCCACTCTGTCCGGGCTCTCGGCTGCTATTACTGTATTACTGTAATGTTACCATTGTAACGTTTGAAAGTGTCAGCACTTCATCAATCTGAATATATGCCCAAACTACAAGGCTATGACCTTCACTGTATGATTATGCCATTGCATTGCATTAGCTGTTTGCTTGTTGTCAGTGCTTCATGACACTGATTTGATAACAACGAGATGAACATTTAAGGAAGGCCACATTCTGTTTGCCCTGAGCAGCGTTGTGCAGACCAGCAGTATATTGAGTTAGGATGGAACGATTCATCTGAGGACTGATGACCATTTCTTGGATAAAGATGTATTGTGGATGCATTTCTACTCATTGTGCTGGTAGTGTTTCACATTAGATTTTTTCATTATTCTCTAAATGTCATTCTTTGAACTGTATATCTGCCATTGTCTGTACTTTGTGTTGCTACAGTAGGGCAAAAAAGTATTTAGTCAGCCACCAATTGTGCAAGTTCTCCCACTTAATTACAGGCCTCTCTCATCTTTTTATGTGGGAGAACTTGCACAATTGGTGGCTGACTAAATACTTTTTTGCCCCACTGTATATGGGATATTATTAGCTGGTTATTTGTCCGTAGTGAATTAGCTTTGGGGAAGAATACACTTACACTTTTTATGGTTACTACATCAAATCAAATCAAATTTTATTTGTCACATACACATGGTTAGCAGATGTTAATGCGAGTGTAGCTAAATGCTTGTGCTTCTAGTTCCGATCATGCAGTAATATCTAACAAGTAATCTAACCTAACAATTTTCATACACACAAGTGTAAAGGAATGAATAAGAATATGTACATAAAAATATAGATTACGGCATAGGCAAAATGCAGTAGATGGTATAGAGTACAGTATATGAGATGAGTAATGTAGGGTATGTAAAAATTATATAAAGTGGCATTGTTTAAAGTGGTTAGTGATACATTTATTACATTGATTTTTCATTATTAAAGTGGCTAGAGATGAGTCAGTATGTTGGCAGCAGCCACTCAATGTTAGTGATGGCTGTTTAACAGTCTGATGGCCTTGAGATAGAAGCTGTTTTTCAGTCTCTCGGTCCCCGCTTTGATGCACCTGTACTGACCTCGCCTTCTGGATGATAGCGGGGTGAACAGGCAGTGGTTGTTGTGGTTGTTGTCCTTGATGATCTTTATAGCCTTCCTATGACATCGGGTGGTGTAGGTGTCCTGGAGGGCAGGTAGTTTGCCTCCGGTGATGCATTGTGCAGACCTCACTACCCTCTGTAGAGCCTTACGGTTGTGGGCGGAACAGTTGCCGTACCAGGCGGTGATACAGCCCGACAGGATGCTCTGATTGTGCATCTGTAAAAGTTTATGAGTGTTTTTGGTGACAAGCCGAATTTCTTCAGCCTCCTGAGGTTGAAGAGGCGCTACTGCACCTTTTCCACCACGCTGTCTGTGTGGGTGGACCATTTCAGTTTGTCCGTGATGTGTACGCCTAGGAACTTAAAACTTTCCACCCTCTCCACTACTGTCCCGTCGATGTGGATAGGGGGCTGCTCCCTCTGCTGTTTCCTGAAGTCTACAATCATCTCCTTTGTTTTGTTGACATTGAGTGTGAGGTTATTTTCCTGACACCACACTCTGAGGGCCCTCACCTCCTCCCTGTAGGCCGTCTCGTCGTTGTTGGTAGTCAAGCCTACCACTGTAGTGTCATCTGCAAACTTGATGATTGAGCTGGAGGCGTGCATGGCCACGCAGTCATGGGTGAACATGGAGTACAGGAGAGGGCTGAGAACGCACCCTTGTGGGGCCCCAGTGTTGAAGATCAGCGGGGTGAAGATGTTGTTACCTACCCTCACTACCTGGGGGCAGCCCGTCAGGAAGTCCAAGACCCAGTTGCACAGGGCGGGTTGAGACCCAGGGTCGCGAGCTTAATGACGAGTTTGGAGGGTACTATGGTGTTAAATGCTGAGCTATAGTCGATGAACAGCATTCTTACATAGGTATTCCTCTTGTCCAGATGGGTTAGGGCAGTGTGCAGTGTGATTGCGATTGCGTCGTCTTTGGACCTATTGGTGCGGTAAGCAAATTGGAGTGGGTCTAGGGTGTCAGTTAAGGTGGAGGTGATATGGTCCTTGACTAGTCTCTCAAAGAACGTCATGATGACGGAAGTGAGTGCTACGGGGTGATAGTCATTTAGCTCAGTTACCTTCGCTTTCTTGGGAACAGGAACAATGGTGGCCCTCTTGAAGCATGTGGGAACAGCAGACTGGGATAAGGATTGATTGAATATGTCCGTAAACACACCAGCCAGCTGGTCTGCGCATGCTGTGAGGACACATCTGGGGATGCCGTCTAGGCCGGCAGCCTTGCGAGGGTTAACATGTTTAAATGTTTTACTCACGTTGGCTGCAGTGAAGGAGAGCCTGCAGATTTTGGTAGCGGGCCGTGTCAGTGGCAATGTGTGGTCCTCAAAGCGAGCAAAGAAGTTGTTTAGTTTGTCTGAGAGCAAGACATTGTGGTCCGCGACAGGGCTGGTTTTCCTTTTGTAGTCCATGATTGACTGTAGACACTGCCACATACTTCTCGTGTCTGAGCCGTTGAATTGCGACTCTACTTTGTCTCTATACTGACGCTTAGCTTGTTTGATTGCCTTGCGGCGGGAATAGCTACACTGTTTGTATTTGGTCATGTTTCCGGTCACCTTGCCCTGATTAAAAGCAGTGGTTTGCGCTTTCAGTTTTGCGCGAATGCTGCCATCAATTCACGGTTTCTGGTTGGGGAATGTTTTAATGGACGCTGTGGGTACAACATCACCAATGCACTTGCTAATAAACTCACTCACCAAATCAGCGTATTCATCAATGTTTATTGTCCGATGCTATGCGGAACATATCTCAGTCCACATGATCGAAGCAATCTTGAAGCGTGGAATCCGATTGTTCGGACCAGTGTTGAACAGACCTGAATAGGGGCGCTTCCTGTTTTAGTTTCTGTCGATAGGCTGGGAGCAACAAAATGGAGTCGTGGTCAGATTTTCCAAAAGGAGGTCGGGGAGGGCTTTATATGCGTCGCGGAAGTTAGAATAACAATGATCCAGGGTTTTGCCAGCCCGGGTTGCACATTCGATATGCTGATACATTTTAGGGTGCCTTGTTTTCAGATTAGCCTTGTTAAAATCCCCAGCTACAATAAATGCAGCCTTAGGATATGTGGTTTCCAGTTTACATAGAGTCAAATAAAGTTCTTTCATCGCCGTCGATGTGTCTGATTGGGGCGGGATATACACGACTGTGATTATGATCGAAGATAATTCTCTTGGTAGATAATGCGGTCGGCATTTGATTGTAAGGAATTTTAGGTCAGGTGAAAAAAAGGACTTGAGGTCCTGTATGTTGTTATGATCACACAACGTCTCGTTAATCATAAGGCATACACCCCCGCCATTCTTCTTACCAGAGAGATGTTTGTTTCTGTCGGCAAGATGCGAGAAGAAGCCGGGTTGCTGTTCTGACTCTGATGACGTGTCCCGAGTGAGTCATGTTTCCATGAAACAAAGAACATTACAATCTCTGATGTCTCTCTGGAAGGCAATCCTAGCTCGGAACAAGTGGGGTGGCAGGCCGTCTACGGAGCCTGACCAGAATACCGCTCCATCTGCCCCTTCTGCGGCGCCGTTGTTTTGGGTCGCCGGCTGGGATCCGATCCATTGTCCTGGGTGGTGGACCAAACAGAGGATCCGCTTCGGGAAAGTCGTAATGGTCGTAATGTTGGTGAGTTGACGTTGCTCTTATATCCAATAGTTCCTCCCGATTGTATGTAATAAAACCTAAGATTTCCTGGGGTAACAATGTAAGAAATAACACATAAAACAAAATACTGCGTAGTTTCCTAGGAACGCGAAGTGAGGCGACCATCTCTGTCGGCGGTGGAATTATTCCGTATGTGTTATTTCATAGTTTGGATGTCTTTGCTATTATTCTACAATGTAGAAAATAGTCAAAATAAAGAAAAACCCTCGAATGAGTAAGTTTTCTAAAGCTTTTGACCGGTAGTGTATGTGTCATATCAGTATGTGTTCTACATGATTAGCTTCTGCCTTGGTGTCACGCCCTGGTCGTATTATATTGTGTTTGTCTTCATTTATTTGGTCAGGCCGGGGTGTGACATGGGTTTATTGTGGTGTGTTTTGTCTTGGGGGTGGCTAGCATAGTCTATGGCTGCCTGAGGCGGTTCTCAATCAGAGTCAGGTGATTATCGTTGTCTCTGATTGGGAACCATATTTAGGCAGCCATATTCTTTGAGTATTTCGTGGGTGATTGTTACTGTCTCTGTGTTTGTTGTCACCAGATAGGCTGTATAGGTTTTCACGTTCCGTTTGTTGTTTTTGTATTATTCGTTTTTTTATCGTCATTAAACATGTATCAAGAATACCACGTTGCATTTTGGTCCGACTCTCCTTCACCAGACGTTACAGAATCACCCACCACAACGGGACCAAGCGGCGTGGTAACAGGCAACAGCAACAGCAGGAGAAACATAATAAGGATTTCTGGACTTGGGAGGAAATCCTAAATGGAGAAGGACCCTGGGCTCAGCCTGGAGAATATCGCCGCCCCAAAGAAGAACTGGAGGCGGAGAAAGCGCAGAGCGCCGATATGAGGAGGCAGCACGGCGACGCGGTTGGAAGCCCGAGAGTCAGCCCCAAAAATGTATTGTGGGGGGGCTCAGGGAGAGTGTGGCAGAGTCAGGAGTCAGACCTGAGCCAACTCTCCCTGTTTATCGTGAGGAGCCAAGGAGGAGACCGGTGTTGGAGGTGAGTGAAGCAGAGACTGTGAAGAAGTTAATGGGGAAATTGGAGGAGAGAGTAATGAGGGAGTTCCTGTGTTGGTGTTTTAAGCATGGAATTCGCCCGACGGAGTGTGTCGGGGATTTGATGGCACCTGGGTCAGCGCTCCATACTCGTCCTGAGGTGGGTGTTAGTCGGCTGGTTAAGATGGTGCCAGCATCACGCACCAGGCCTCCTGTGCACCTTCCTAGCCTTACACGTCCTGTGCCAGCACTGCTCTCAAGATCTCCAGTACGCCTTCACGGTCTAGCCCATCCTGTGCCACCTTCACACACCAGCCCTCCGGTGGCAGCTCCCCGCACCAGGCTTCCTGTGCGTGTCCTCGGCCCAGTACCACCAGTGCCAGCACCACGCATCAGACCGACAGTGCGCCTCGCCTCTCCAGCGCTGCCGGAGTCTCCCGCCTGTTCAGCGCTGCCGGAGCCTTTCTCCTCTACAGCGCTACCAGAGTCTCCCGCCTGTTCAGCGCAGCCAGAGCCTTCCTCCTCTCCTGCGCTGCTGGAGTCTCCCGCCTGTTTAGCGCAGCCAAGCCTTCCTCCTCTCCTGTGCTGCCGGAGTCTCCCGCCTGTTCAGCGCTGCCAGAGCCTTCCTCCTCTACAGCGCTGCTGGAGTCTCCTGCCTGTTCAGCGCAGCCAGAGCTGCCAGCCTGCATGGAGCAGCCAGAGCTGCTAGTCTGTATGGAGCAGCCAGAGCTGCCAGTCTGCATGGAGCAGCCAGAGCTGCCAGTCTGCATGGAGCAGCCAGAGCTGTCAGTCTGCATGGAGCAGCCAGAGATGCCAGTCTGCATGGAGCAGCACGAGCTGTCAGTCTGCAAGGAGCTGCCAGTCTGTAAGGAGCTGCCAGTCTGCAAGGAGCCGCCAGAGCTGCCAGTCTGCAAGAAGCCGCCAGAGCTGTCAGTCTACATGGAGCAGCCAGAGCCGCCAGTCAGCATGGAGCAGCCAGAGCCGCCAGTCAGCATGGAGCAGCCAGATCCGTCAGCCAGTCTGCTCAGGATCCACCAGTCAGCCTGACTCTTCCAGATCTGCCAGTCAACCAGACTCTTCCAGATCCGCCAGTCAGCCAGACTCTTCCAGATCCGCCAGTCAGCCAGACTCTTCCAGATCCGCCAGTCAGCCAGGATCTACCAGAACCGCCAGCCAGCCAGGATCTGCCGGATCCAACTACCTGCCTGAGCTTCCTCTCAGTGCTGGGCTTCCTCTCAGTGCTGGGCTTCCTCTCAGTCCCGAGCTTTCCCTCAGTCCCGAGCTGCCCCTCAGTCCCGAGCTGCCCCTCAGTCCCGAGCTGCCCCTCAGTCCCGAGCTGCCCCTCAGTCCAGTGGGTTTCTGGGTGAGGACTACTAGGCCATGGTCGGCGGCGAGGGTGGACTATCCTAGGACGCGAGGAGGAAGGACTAAGACAATAATAGAGTGGGGTCCACGTCCCGCGCTGGAGCCGCCACCATGGACAGACGCCCACCCGGACCCTCCCTATTGTTTTGATGTGCGTCCGGGAGTCCGCACCTTAAGGGGGGGGGGTTCTGTCACACCCTGGTCGTATTATATTGTGTTTGTCTTCATTTATTTGGTCAGGCCAGGGGGTGTGACATGGGTTTTTTTGTGGTGTGTTTTGTCTTGGGGGTGTCTAGCATAGTCTATGGCTGCCTGAGGCTGTTCTCAATCAGAGTCAGGTGATTATCGTTGTCTCTGATTGGGAACCATATTTAGGCAGCCATATTCTTTGAGTATTTCGTGGGTGATTGTTCCTGTCTCTGTGTTTGTTGTCACCAGAGAGGCTGTATAGGTTTTCACGTTCCATTTGTTGTTTTTGTATTATTCGTTTTTTCATCGTCATTAAACATGTATCAAGAATACCACGCTGCATTTTGGTCCAACTCTCCTTCACCAGACGAAAGCCGTAACACTTGGATGCTTAAGTAACAGGCCTGATGTAAGAGTGAGGTGTATGTGAGCTAGAAACTGAGGTGAGGCGAGGCATTTGGAGGCAGCAGCCAGGGTTGGCTTGCAGCTCCATTCCAGCGTGTGGGCCCATTCAGGCTCTCCCGCCTGTAACAGGTTGACGTGATAAACTCTCCAGCAACAGCAGCAGCAGCAGCTCTAGTCAAATGTGGCATGGTACCCCCCCCCCCCCCCCCCCCCTGTGCTCCTCTATTCTCGGCCTGGTGGCTCTCTGTGGCACTGGGTGGCTCCAGCACTCTGGGTTTACACCTTCACAAGGAAGTAATTGATTTCTTTAATTTGTTTCAAGAGAAGCCGTTGTCAGCCGACCAGGCAGCCATTTTTCAAGCCACTTTAATTAAATGCCAGGTCTTTAGGTGTGATATGAAATTCGTTTGGCTCCTCTGATCTTCTACTCCACAGACAATTCATTAACATTTCTTATGTGCCTTTATGTTTTACACAAAGCTTCAAAAGGGAGCTCAACTGTGACATTTTGGTTTCTGTACCATATATTTAATCATTTCTTTACGTGCATTTAGACTGCAACGATAAAGTGTGTCTGTTCCACATGAGATAAAGCAGTCTCTGTAGAGTCTCAGTCTGAACAGGAATTCAGAGAAAGGATTACCTGAAATATCCATCCAGGAACACTTCAAGTTGTATATCATTGTTTTAGTATTATTGTAGAAGGTATTAAAATATGCCTTATTAAGCTGTAGTACAACTTTGACCATGGTATTATATGTGTGACCACTGCTAATTCCTGGCTTTATTGACCTAGATAAAATGCTCATACTCATAGAAGATAACTTGTCTTGCTGCATTTAGCGGTTCAAACCATTCTAAATGATTACAAGCTGGTTTATAGTTCATAGTTCTGTTTCATTTCCCCCAAAAGTGTTTTGTGTTTCTCTAAGCCTGTACTGAATATTACATTTATCTGTTGAGTGATGCTATATGAGACAGGACAGCTGACGATAATTATCTGGTAACCGGGAGATACTCTATTCTCGCCCACAGAACAGGGTTGAATACACACCTCCATCCCCATAACATCCTCCTGCCTGCCCGCCTGCCTGCCACCCCACTCGTTCTGACTCAGAGCTCCTCCATAATGCTCCTCTCCACAGATCCTCTCGCAATGGCGCTCTCTCCCTCTCATGGAGATTCACAGCAGCTGCCTCCTCCTGCCTGCCTGCCTCCCACCGCCCATCCACACTGCACTCCCCAGCTTCAAAGAGGAGGAAACATGCTGAGACTCATAAAACAAAAGGGGAAGCTGCTCCAGGATACCCCATTACCTCTCTGTAAGAGTTCTGGGTGAAACATTCCTTCAAATATAGTTTTTTTTATACAAACGAGTGCAACTTGTGAAACAAGTGCAACTTGTGAAATAAGCAAGGCCAGGATTTCACAAGGGATTTTTGGAAAAAGGTTTTGAGCATGACATAGCAGAGGACTCGTCGTAAACGGTACATTAAAAGGAGTCCCAGATCAATTTCCCCAGCCAAATGCTGCATTACAGGAGTCATTTTGACAAAGTAGCCGTGTGATTATTTTGTATTTCCATTTGAAAGCAATTAGCTAGTGGCTGGGTCTTTCCCTTGAGTTTCTGTGGCTGAATGTAAGGAATGACTCAAGATAATTGCTGTGAAATGAACAGTGCGCGAAGTGAAGGGAAGCAGCAAAACGTCAGGGTTCCCTCTCCACGGAAACGCCCTCTGCCTTTGTCGGTGCACCAGAAAATTAGGCAGCAAGCGATAACAGAGCTTGAATGAGTAAACGCCGGGGCCGAGTGATATTTACTCCATTCCAGGCTATTACAGAAATTGAGTGTTTCCCTGGGTCTCACGCTGTGCCGCCAGAGTGGCTGAGTACAGGAGGAGGAGGTTTGACACACATGGCAGCGCTGCAGCCTCCGCTGCCATGAGGGAAAAGCAAGTTGAACAGCAAAACAACAACGTTTGTATAACAGCACGCACTCCATCCAAACACATGAAGTAGCTTAACTTAGCCACAGTTTGGCACTATGTCCGTTCACTGAACCCTGAAAGGACACAAAGTAGTTTGAAGAAATGGGAAGGGACTGACCTGGTGTTTTCCCCTTGTCTAATGTATCTTAGCCGGAAGCTGCCTCCTCAGCCCCTGCACTAATTACTGGCTTGCTCAGAGGCAGCTGTCCCTTGGTATGCCTTTCATGCCTCTCTTAATTATGTCGGCCAGGAAAGAATGTGATTGTTATTGTCATTACTCTCGTTAGTAATTAAGCATCTATTGACTCCATCCAACATTCAGTCGGTTTCATTAGGCCTGAGGTCTAGAGATATGGATTAGTCTCTCCCAGCGTCACACGGCCAGGCAGGCAGACATAGCCGTGGAGCACCACCACACAGCACCACAGAGCACCACACAGCACAGCCTTCCACTAGGTGGATGAGGTGTACAGACGAGGAAGAAGAGGAGGAGGAAGAGGAGTTGAACTGTGGCTTTTCTGCCCCCTGTGACAGGGACAACCTTCAGCCCGCACTCAGCATGGAGGTGGTGAATGAGGGGAGTCTCTCTCGCCTTCACGCGGTGTCTCCGTCAGTGACGCTGCAGCAGTGACTGGCTCTCCCGGAGGTGGCATGGCAGCCACGGAGATTACTGAGGCAGGAATGTCAAGAATCTGCTAAATCCTCAACCAGAGGTGGATGTGGGTTGACCGACAGGAGAGAAGGATGAGCGGTGGCGTTGGGGAGAAAAATATGACTTGAAACACCAGGGATTCCCTCCCATAGGGAAAGTGGCAGAAGAGGGTAGAATAATAGCCTCTGGGATGGTGGTTCAATAATCGTCCAGGAGTGACAACGAGCCAAAAGCAATTCCTAACTGAGAACTAATCCCCACTTTTTGCGGGGCGAGGAGAGAGGGAGATAAGCTTGGAGGTTAATGCAGAGGCAGCTCTCCTCTGTCCTCCTCGGTGACAGCCCCTGACAGGCAGACCCTAGCAGCACGGCTTGTTTATGTTAATGTAGGCGGCCAAGCAAGCTCCCACGCTGTGCTCCACCAATAGAGACGTCAGAGGCTCGTCAGAGTGGCACGGCAACCTCTCACTGGGGCACCCAGAAACCCTGCCTCCACAGACGGGGACAGGGCTCTACCAGTCAACCAGTGTACTTGATATGAACAACAGCCACAGTTTGCTTTCGAAAGCGCCATGCTCAACTGTCATGCCCTTTCTTTTCATGAAACTCAGAAACAATGAAAATACAGTTTGAAAGTACGGTATGCTCAGTATCCCGATGTGTATTTCTCAAAACATTCTGTACAGTTAGAGAAATTATGCTCTTATTTTCGTCCCAGTTTATGAAACAGGAACACATATAGTGTTTCACACATTCTACTGTAAGTTTATTGTTAGATAACATACGGTATCTTTAACGATGATGGGATGATTCACGAAGACCCTCCTGCCAGTTTGTAATTCATCAATAACAACAATATGACTGCCTGTCCTCTGTATGTTCTTATCTCCATGTTCATCTGGTTGATACTCTGGGCTATCTTCCTCATCATCAGCCCTGTCTCTAACTGATGAATGGGTCTGCCTCTCTGACCTGGAGTCCCCTTGTTTGTGTCAGAGTGATGTAGGGGCTGACCTGTGGATGTGGCGCCCAGATTAGGCGGGAGCCAGGTGGGGACGTGGAAACAGATGAGGGGTCAGAGGCGTGTGAGAGATGCTTCTCTTTTGGGTCTCCTTCACCCCGCCACGTAAACCTGCGCCAGCCTTTCATTCTAATCTGATGATAATGATATTTGCTCAGACGACCTCTGCGTGCACAGTGTAATTACCCCTCCAGGTCTCTATGATCTCGTCTATTGGAAATCGATGGGCCATAAGAGGACCCCATCAGAGCTTATTATTATCACTGCTTGGTTTTCGTTACAACACGATCAGATTTAATATGTTGTGTAGTTTTTTACGTCATGTTCTTTTCATCAGCTGGGGTGGTTAAGCAGGTGTCTGGCCACTGTCAGAACAACATCCCCCAGAAACCTCAGCATGATTCAACGCTTTGTTGCTTACCCTTCACTTCACACTGAAGCCATTACCACAGACTGTCATCTAAGTATAATCCCTTCCCTTAATGACACCTTGCTCTTAGTGGCACATAGCAGTTCAACCTCTGTCCATGCGTTCGAGGACTCTCTTCCATTAGATACTCATCCATGGTCAAGAACCCTTAGAATCAGTTTCTTCTCCCTGTTGATTGAGACACTCCAGTAGGGCCTCGGCCCAATAATTGTCTGAACCTAGCTCCTACAGACCGTTTTCTGCGGCTGCCAAGGGCATACGTATGGCCCACTGATCTGGAGCGTATTGACATTATTTCTGCTTTATGAGATCCAAACTTGTTATTTCAGGAGTCACAAATGTCTTTGCAGTGACCTTCCGTCTCTTCCACCTTCCCTATCTGTTAGTGTCAGTGTTGTCAAGGAGATAAGAGGATCACCGGTGAGATTCCATCAATGGGGAAAATGGGCACTGCTGAGATTTATTATTGGAACAATGGGGATGACCATGTCTATGCAATTAAACTGTCATTCTGGACTTACATCTGGTATCAGGTCCATAGAATATGTCCTTGAAGTTTACCTTTAGTTTAAGCATTGCTTTTGGTGGGTTGTATGTTTTGAGTCATACTACGGGCTCACCAGCTTTCCATGAATTTCCTTCTATTGTAAAAGGTCTGGCTCAGTCAACAACTTGGTGTTGTCATGTTTTTATGAGTGAAATGAACCTTATAATACAGCTATCAACATTTATTGTGTACGAGTGTTCCAGGGATTCCAGAATGCCTGAGACTTTAAAAACCCATCCGTGAGTGTTCAGCAGGGTCACTGACCCCTGAGCTGTGGGGATAGTGTCTGGGGTAACAGTTTCTGGTCGGTAGAGGTCACAAGTCAGAGTTCGAAAGAACAAACATGGAGGCAGAAATATGAAGAAGGATTACATTTAAGGAGAGGGGCCAAAGGAGGAAGGTGAGAGGATTGGATGTGGTCCGTTGGCAACATTGAATTGAGTGTGAAAAGTATTTTTGCTGAGGACAGAAAAGGTGACAAAAAGGAGAGGTGGAAGTGATCGATCTGTTTGTGCAGAGGACTGCAGAGACACAACAGTGGGAGCCATGAATGAAATAGACTCAAGAGGATAGGAGTGCACAAACAATGTGGATGGGGAAAGGAGAGGCACAATTAATGAGGAAAGGTTAACCAAGACATGGGAGATGAGATACGACTCTGTACCGGTACCCCCTGTATATAGCCCCGCTATAGGGATGTTCTTAAAACTGCATTGTTGGTTAAGTGCTTGTAAGTAAGCATTTCACTGCAAGGTCGACCTACACCTGTTGTATTCAGCGCATGTGACAAATACAATTGTATTTGATTTGAGACTAGAGGACCGAGGCTGCAAATTACATGGCTATACTGACAGAAAAGATAGGATACGGATATCTACTGTAGACATACAGTATGTCTGTCACATGACGTTGGCACAAATCGAGTAGACGGAGGAAGGAGACTAGTGATGAAGAATAAAGCAAAGTGAACAAAGGCATAGGGAATAAGTGGCTGCGAATCGAATTCCAGACAGGGGTTGGTGGACAAGGGACAGATGAGACAAATACATTTTTAGATTTTGGTCACAAATTCTCTGAAACGACTAGAAGGGAAATGCCATCTCCCAATGAGTATTTCATTCTGCCAAGGCTTTGTGGAGTGCCGGTGACTTAAAGTGATGAGTGAAGTGAGAATGAAAAAGAAAGAGAATAAACAGTTCCAATATGCAGCTTTGTACCCAAGGACACGGAAAACACTTCCATCCTGCTCCATCATTTCTGAGGGATCTGATGCCATTGTGCCCACTGTCACATCCTACCCTACGAGGACACATCACCATACAGCAAATAGGCCTCAAATGCAATCTGTGGTAATGCCACACCCAATGGTTGATCACCAAACTATAATTAGGACCGTGCTTACCAGAGAAACAAAACTTTTAATGGTGCTTTTAATTGTTCCATGGTAAGGAAAATATACTGAACACAAATATAAATGCAGCATGCAACAATTTCAGAGATTTTACTGAGTTACAGTCCACAGAAGGAAATAAGTCAATTGAAATAATTGTACTAGGCCCAAATCTATGGATTTCACATGACTGGGGCCACCCACTGGGGAGACAGGCCCAGTCAATCAGGGTTTTCCCCACAAAAGGGCCTTATTAAAGACGGAAATACTCTTTGCCCCCCCCCCCGGGCTGGCGTGATTACATGCGGTCTGCGGTAGTGGGGCCGGTTGGACGTACTGACAAATTCTCTAAAACAAAAATTGAAGGTGGCTAATAGTAGCGAAATTAACATGAAATTCTCTTGCAACAGCTCTGTTGGACATTCCTGTAGTCAGCATGCCAATTGCACGCTCCCTCAAAACTTGCGTCATCCGTGGTAAAACTGCATATTTTAGAGTGGCCTTTTATTGTCCACAGCACAAGGTGAACCTGTGTAATGATCTTGCTGTTTAATCAGCTTCTTGATATACCACACCTGTCAGGTGGATGGATTATTTTGGCAATGGAGAAATCCTCACTTACAGGGATGTAAACAGATTTGTGCACAACATTTAAGAGAAATAGGGTTTTGTGTGTGTTTGGAACATTTCTGGGATCTTTTATTTCAGCTCATGAAACATGGGACCAACACTTTATATGTTTAGTTTATATTTTTGTCCAGTATAGATCAATAAAGTATTCTTCATTCTTCTTTATTGACAGCCCTATTACAGAGAGATCTGGTGCAGTATTTGGCTAGCGTATTGGTGAATGGGAGTTTGTGTGAATGCAGTACAACCATCTCTGTTGTGGTTCAAGGGCTAATGTCTTGCTTTGTTGAAATAATTTTCAAAGCATTGCTGGCTTGTATACTCATCAGATTGGTAACAGATAATACCTTTCTAAACCGTGTCAGCATTCCCCCAGACAGTGTGAAAGAGTCAGAGGGCCAGTTGGCAGATTGAGTATATTTTCTGTTATTTTAACACCTACTGTGTGTAAAAGCAGTTGTATTCAGACCAACACTTCCATTCAATCATTTTCAGATAAAGGAGAACAACACTGTGGGTTCACCCAAAGAGACAGAACCTGTACTGTATACTAGAGGTAAAACATTACTATGTATTAGAGATAGAACTCATGCGACTCCTAATCTTTTCACCTCTCGATTAAAAGCTGCCGTTGAGGCTGTTTGAGAGCCATATTAAAAGAAGATCATATTAAAGCTTTAAAAACCTACAGTCAACAGTGACATAGCTTTCCCATAATCATTCCCCATTGGGATAGACTGGAACAATAAAGAACAATAACTATTTAAATGACAGCTCCCTATGGGCAGCTCTTTAGATCCATCTAACAGAGAATAACATTGAAGCTAACCTTGAATCTCTGCTGTGAAAAGTAGCATTTCATCTCAATTTTTTTTTAAAGGACTTATGGTTTTTGCACTTGGGGGATGGGTATTGGACGGTCAAGATCTGATGTATTTTGCACTAAGCTCCATACAGCACCTATAACAATGTAAGTGAGAGGTTGTTTAGAGTCCTTCATGTCTCTTTTTTCAATGGTGGATGGTCTGTATAGCTTTACCAGGCATAGAGTAGAGGCTGCTGAGTGGTTCATTACCTATTCCTAAAGCCTCTACTGAGGTGAAATGCAATGAGCAATAATTATTGGAGATCTTGGAATGCTTGAATGGACTGATGATATTATATCACTAAAACAAAGTTTTTGAAGAGCACACAACTTTCCTATACATTTTTTGAAATAAATCCTGCTTACAGTAATTGCTTTTTACCTCTTTCAGAACCAGTTTTATTAGCCAATAAATAATAGCTAATGACTGATTGAACAGTCCTTGTTCTTGGGAGAAAATCTGGTAGGAATAATAACTCTGAAATACCTAATTTATTTTTTACTATTCTTGATGGCTTTCTGTGAAATACAGTTGCCTAGAGAGAGGATCCATATATATATATGTCTTTCTCAGTTGTGACTGGCTAAATGATTTCTTGAAGCGGCTGTAGACTGGTCATTTCATTTTGGCACCTAATAACAGTCAGGTCACAGTGTGCCCTGACTGATCCTCTTTGATATGATCCTCGCACTTGCCCAAGCCCTCTTTCACAGGTGTCAATCATTACCTAGCTAGCACATTTGGTTCATTGGAAGTTGGGAACATATGTTTTTGGTTTCACATTGGTCGTGGGAACAGAATAATATGTTTCCTGACCCATAAAATGTAACGTTTTTTTAAAGTGAAGTAAAAATGTTGCCTGTTCTGGAAACCTTTATTTGTAGGTTGCAGGGAGGTTTTGAGAACGTTTTACTCTGGTTCCTTGTAAGTTTTCCCGGGTGGTTTTTATTCATGCTTTTTTATTTTTGGAAATTTTAGGCTATTTGAAGGTAATTAAATAACATTTTGATAATGTTTTCTGAACGTTACTAAAGTTCTCTTGTGATTTTTATTGAACGTTTTCTTAACACTATATGCAAAGGTTATTTTGATGTTTTTGAATAACTTAATACGTTCACTGAATGTTTCAATGAGACTTTATTAACACTGCTATCTTATTTTGGGTTTAACGTTTTTGAACTCCAAGCACAGATACAGTAGGAAACATGAACATACATTTGCTTTAGGCATTAGTCATGCAAATGATAATTGTTCTATTTATTGTGACACAGCATCAGCATCTTCAGAAAGTATTCACACCCCTCAACTTTTTCCATATTGTGTTGTGTTACAAAGTGGGATTGTTTTTTTTTTGTTAATGATCTGCACAGAACACTCAATGAAAAGTGGAAGAAAAATGTGAACATTTGTAAACAATTTATGAAAAATAAAACACCAATATATCTTGATTATATGAGTATTCAACCCCCTGAGTCAATACATGTTAGAATCACTTTTCTCAGCGATTACAGCTGTGAGTATTTCTGGGTAAGTCGCTAGGAGCTTTGCACACCTGGATTGTTCAATATTTGGTAAGCAACTCTAGTGTATATTTGGCCTTGTGTATTAGGTTATTGTCCTGCTGAAAGGTGAATTAATCATCCAGTGTCTGGTGGAAGTAGACTGAACCAGGTTTTCCTCTAGAATTTTGCCTGTGCTTAGCTCCATTCCATTTATTTTTTATCCTGAAAAACTTCCAAGTCCTTAACGATTACAAACACCCATAACATGATGGAGCCACAACTATACTTGAAAATATGGAGAATGGTACTCAGTAATGTATTGGATTTGCCCCAAACATAACACTGTATTCAGGACAATAATTGAATTGCTTTGCCCTATTTTTGGCAGTATTACTTTAGTGCCTTGTTGCAAACAGGATGCATGTTTTTGAATATTTTGTATTCTATACAGGTTTTCCTCTTTTCAGTCCGTCAGTTCGGTTCGTATTGTGGAGTAACTACACTGTTGTTGATCCATCCTCAGTTTTCTCTTATCACAGGCATTGTGATTTTAAAGTCACCATTGGCCTCATGGTGAAATCCCTGAGCGGTGTCCTTTCTCTCCAGCAACTGAGTTAGGAAGGACGTCTGTATCTTTGTAGTGACTGGGTGTATTGATACACCATCCAAAGTGTAATTAATGCTAAAAAGCATATTGAATGTTTCCTTATTTTATTTTTACCCATCTACCAATAGGTATCCTTTGCGAGGCATTGGAAAACCTCCCTGGTCTTTGTGGTTGAATCTGTGTTTAAAATTCACTGCTTGATTGAGGGACCTTACAGATAATTGTGTGTGTGGGGTACAGAGATGAGGTGATCATTCAAAGATACTAGTATTGCACACAGTGAGTCCGTGCAACTTATTATGTGACTTGTTAAGCACATTTTTTACTCCTGCACTTATTTAGGCTTGCCATAACAAAGGAGTTAAATACTTACCGACTCAAGACATTTCAGCTTTTCATTTTTAATTAATCTGTAACCTTTCGAAAAACATAATTCCACTTTGACATTATGGGGTATTGTGTGTACGCCAGCAAAAAAATTATCTAGATTTAATTCATTTTAAATTCAGGCTTTAACCTGGTTAACAAGACAATGTGAAAAGAGTCAAGGGGTGTGAATACTTTCTGAAGGCACTGTGTGATCTTCTGTTCTATATCCCTGGAATTAGTCTAATGCGTCACCAGAATGAGGTGCCATGTTTTTTTACGCATTCAAACAGACCCTATTTCAAAGGAAACAAGCACTTATTAAGATCAAGTCTGGCCATTTAGTGGGCACGGCCAACACACATGAACACACTTATCAAGATAGTGGATGGGAAGAGTTTGGTTGACTCTGAATGCATTAATAACCTTTTCTTTTGTATTTTATGGAACGTTTTTTTAATGTTCTGAGAACGGAATGTATTTGTATATGCTATTAAATAACATTCTTAAAACATTCTCATGAAAATGTTACGAAAGTTTTCTTGTGGTTTTAATGGAAGATTTTTAGAGCTAATTGATTTAATGTGTAGAATTATCATTTTTTGAACATTTCCAGAATTTTGCCAACAACTGACATACAAGAGAACCATACATTCTCTGAGCGTTCTGAGAACATCGCTCAAGTAACACAATTTTTGAGAACGTTCCCAGAATGTTGTAAAAATATTACATTAAAAAGAACCACATGGGAACTTGTGTGGAATGTTCTGTGGAAGTACTGAAATTCCTACAGAAGAAAGTTGTTTCTGAACGTTCTCTGAACTATTTGGCTATGTATTACTATCCAGAGCCCTTCAACATTACTGCAATAAAAGTCTGTGCCGGCAGCTAACTTGACTGACATACACTATATATACAAAAGTATGTGGACACCCCTTCAAATTTGTGATTTTGGCTATTTCAGCCACACCCGTTGCTGACCGGTGTATAAAATGGACCACACAGCGATGCAATCTCCATAGACAAACATTGGCAGTAGAATGGCCTTATTGAAGAGCTTAGTGATTTTAAGCGTGGCACCATCACAGGATGCCACCTTTCCAACAAGTCCGTTCATCAAATTTCTGCTCAGAGCTCACATAACGGGACCGCTGAGTGCTGAAGCGCGTAGTGCGTAAAAATCATCTGTCCTCATTTGCAACACACTGCAGAAAGCAACGTCAGCACAATAACTGTTTGTCGGGAGCTTTATGAAATGGGTTTCCATGGCCGAGCAGCCGCACACAAGCCTAAGATCACCATGTGCAATGCCAAGCTTTAGCTGGAGTGGTGTAAAGCTTGCCATCATTGTTTTTGTGGTTCGGGCTAGGCCCCTTAGTTCCAGTGAAGGGAAATCTTAATGCTGCATTATGCAATGACATTCTAGACAATTCTGTGCTTCCAACTTTGTGGCAACAGTTTGGGGAAGGCCCTTTCCTGTTTCAGCATGACAATAGTTTGCCGAGATCGGTGTGAAAGAACTTGACTGGACTGCACAGAGCCTTGACCTCAACCCCATCGAACACCTTTGGGATGAATTGGAACGCCGACTGCGAGACAGGCCTAATCGCACATCATCAGTGCCCGATATCACTAATGCTCTTTTGGCTGAGTGGAAGCAAGTCCCCGCAGCAATGTTCCAACATCTAGTGGAAAACCTTCCAGAAAGAGTAGAGGCTGTTATAGCATCAAAGGGGGGACCAACTCCATATTAATGCCATGATTTTGGAATGAGATGTTCGACGATCAGGTGTCCACATACTTTTGGTCTAGTAACTCTATACTATGAACTACGATCACTACGAACATTACGATCTGCTTCTCTGAATTGCCTTGTGAAAGCCTAACACTGTAAGATTGTATTTTGTAACTTAGCTAGCTGTGTTTGCAATAGAACACGCTTTCAAATGATGCCCACCTGACCAAATTGCGATTTATAATAGACCGTTTTTGAAATGTGTAAACAACAACAGCAATAGTCAGATGGCGGGATGCAGGGCTGTGCTCCAAACAAAACAGCTACAAGTTTGCTTGCTATACTTCCTCAATAGCACAGCCTGGAGAGCTCAAAAAAACACCTTATAGTTGAAGACTCTTCTTTGAGTCATAAAAGTGCATTGAAATTACGTAGAAACTGTGCACACTTTGGAGAGGTTTGTGGCCACTTGGAGACACCAGTTAGTCCTCTCACCTAAACACTCATGTTGCTGAATGTACCCAAAATCTGAGTATTTTCAGATTTTGTTATCAACAAATGTGGCAAAAAGTACAGTAAATTTAAAATGCACATAAAATCAGCAGTTTAATGTTTGGATTCAGTCTTGTGTCAGAATAACTGTTTTGTCCTCACCTTTAGTCTAATAATTTCCCCATAATCTCCAACTGTTCCCTTTTAATTGCTACCATGGTTATGCATATGTTTTTATATTTCTTCTGTAAGGAACATTTCTTTCCATATAGGCCAATTCCCATGAGTGTAAAGGGTTAAAGTAAATACAGTTTTTCGTCAAGTTCCTTAAACGTGATGAGAATGTTCCAAAGCCAAAAAACTATACTGGCCCATTCCCAGAAAGTTGTGGGAAGGTTGTAAACATATGACAACCACGTTCTCACCAAGCTCTAAGAAACTATATGGTTCTCAGAATGTTATGTGCTGGCTGGATATAATTAAGCTTCGTTGGGCCTTTACCCCTAAGCCACCTCTGGCTCCAGAGCAGAGTCGGGTTTCAGGAGAAGAGTGTTAAATCTGCCCTCATTCAGGGGAAGGAGCTGTTCTCTGACCCTGTGTTTATACCAGGGGCAATCATATCTCCTCTCTGTGTATCATTTCAAAATACATTCACCTCAAAGTGCTCTCACTGGCAGACATTTTACTCCTGTCTATAGGCTGAACCAAACCGGTCACACGCTGCTGGCCGACCGAAATGGTTCCAACATCTGAATGAAAAATGCAGGATACAATATATGGATTGCTTTGGGTGTACCTATAATGTAGGATGCTACAGAATGCTTTCTAGTAAACGTATAGAAAGGCAGAAGGAAGAGGCACCAAAATAATAGAACTGATTCAACTGCACAAAATAATATTCTATCTGTCATTAGTGCAGAAACGACAATGGTTGGAAACATGCCTTGCTGTCTTCATGTGATCCACATAATGTTGATTCATAATTATTACATTACATCTTCCTAGACTGCAAGGAGTATGGCATTTGAGGCTTTGATGGTGTGCCATTGTTTCCACCAATTAATTTTTGTTATAGCATATAACCACTGAAAAAAATGGTTATGTCTGAGGATTTAATGCATGTATTGCACTGTTTGCATTGTCAGTGTTACTCTTTCTAGTGAACTATAGGCCCCTGGAGCTGGATTAGATGTTGAGGAAGGAAGAGCTAAACCTCTGTTGTGCCTCTAATCTGTGATTGAATCCAGGGTAGGCTTCTCTGCCTCTCCACTGACATGGCTGGCCATGGAGCACAAGGCCAGAGCAGTCGTGCCAAGCCAGGGAGATGGAGAGATTGAGCAGTGAGAGCAAATATAGATGTAGAGCATGGCTCTTGCAACGCCAAGGTTGTGGGTTTGATTCCTACAGGCGGCCAGTATGAAAAAGTATGCACTTCCTTAAAGTCGCTCTGGATAAGAGCATCTGCTAAATGTCAAATGTAAATAAAAACGTATAAAAAACAGAAAAGCAAACAGATTGACTTTGGTAAGAGGGCACTTTTAAAGTCCTCCCGAGTGATTGTTCCAAAGCACCGTTTCTCCCCCTTCAGGACACCCCAGAGATGTGAAGTGTAAGGTTATAGTATGGCCCAGTGCTCTATATTAATGGTGACTTTGGCTCACCTAATACAGATTCTCAGGGTTATAGCCCCCGGGTGCCTGCTGAGCAGAATGCGAAAGCAAGAACAGACGATCCCTCTCCCCATCCCCTCCCTGGTCACCAGGGCCCACAAGCCCTCGCTCAAGGTTACAGCCCATACAGCCTGGCAGCAATGAAGCCATCAGCACTGATTCTAAATGATATCCCGGACTGGCCAGCACTTAACATATTCCCTTTCTCTTCCACTCCTTCTTTAAACTCCTGATGATCCCCTTTTCATGTTCAGATTGTAATGCATGATCAGAGGGGAGGCTGCAGTTCCCGCTGCGAGGAATAAAAAGCAAGGTTATAATCAAGGGGTCCCTCTTAAGGAGTGAACTGTGTATCGGATGTTGGGTATGCCAGTGGGTTTTGAGCTTAAGTAATTCTGAGCTCAAGCGTTGCTCAGTGTAACGTCTTAAATGGCAGGATGACAGGCCTCCACAAGCATGTCGTACACACACAATGCACAAAGTTTCTTTCCAGGAAACTGGCTTACATCAACCTATTTCAGGATGACATATGCTCTAGAATGTGTAACCTGTGAAAGAAGCCATCTACCCAGGGCTGTTAAATGACAGCTCCAGGGGACACTGACGCTTTTTTGTTATTCCATCCTCATTGCTCATGTAGATTCCACTAATGCTCACTTGACGAGTAAAAATGTTATTCTAATGATGGTCGATGGAGCAGGTTTTTGCAGGTAGTTGTTATGGAAACTGCCGCTGCAGCTTAACTGCAGTAAGCTTCCTCTCCTACCTTCCCCTCTTCTTCTCCTGCTCTCCTCCTCTCCGTTCTGTGTGATGAACACCGCCTGGTGGAGTCATTACCAGAGTGGACATTGGTTAATAGTTAAGGACAGAGCTATGATATGCTGAGAGTATTCATAGAGATGGCAGTGAGAAAGTGTCCAGGATCAGTGATGTTGAGTGTTGTGGTAAAATGAGGAGTGAGGAGGGATTTCTTTTGAGAGCCTTAATTCCTGTGCTAGTCAATGTTTCCATGCCTTGGTGGCTTCCATCATCCACGTTGGCATATTTAATTCCCGCATTCCTTATTTCCACTGCAGGAAAAGAAAATGTGAACATATTATTTTGTCATTTTAACAGGTCTCTGCACTGGGCATGCACTGGTTGATTCAACGTTGTTTCCATGTCATTTCAATGAAATTACATTGAATCAATGTGGAATAGATGTTGAATTGACGTCTGTGCGAAGTGGGTTGTTTGAGACTTCTCCTAGGCTGTATGCCTATCAGTGTCAGTGTGAAATAGTTGAGCAGATATGAGCGCAGAACCTATGAAATGGGAAAGGGCTAAGTGAAATGGGACAAATTGGGGATTTTGAGGCAATTCCCTCCCTGACTGTTTTTTGTGATTGAACATTCATCATGATGTGGAGGTGCTAGATGAGGAGCAGACATGGGGTTAAATTTCATTATGACCATCCCCAAGGAAGTGTTGAGATTGTGACATCAACTCTTTAATTCCATATCCTTCAGGAGCAAGTAGGTTAGAGCAAACAACCAGTCATAGTGGCAAGAGCAAAGCAAACAACCAGTCATATAGGCAAGAGCAAAGCAAACAACCAGTCATGTAGGCAAGAGCAAAGCAAACAACCAGTCATAGTGGCAAGATCAAAGCAAACAACCAGTCATATAGGCAAGAGCAAAGCAAACAACCAGTCATGTAGGCAAGAGCAAAGCAAACAACCAGTCATAGTGGCAAGATCAAAGCAAACAACCAGTCATATAGGCAAGAGCAAAGCAAACAACCAGTCATAGTGGCAAGAGCAAAGCAAACAACAAGTCATATAGGCAAGAGCAAAGCAAACAACCAGTCATGTAGGCAAGAGCAAAGCAAACAACCAGTCATATAGGCAAGATCAAAGCAAACAACCAGTCATATAGGCAAGAGCAAAGCAAACAACCAGTCATATAGGCAAGAGCAAAGCAAACAACCAGTCATATAGGCAAGAGCAAAGCAAACAACCACTATGACTAGTGACAAGGACATGGATGTCATAGAAATAAAAAGGATTGAAGACACTGTGTTTCTTTAACTATAAGGATTAAGTTAATCTAAAGCTTAAACTATTTATTTGTAGAGTAAATTGACATTTATTTGTTTCCTTTCTGCCGTTTTTAATTTGTTGATAATGGTTTGTGTCTAACTAATGATAAAACATACTAATTCACATCCCTGCATAACACTTGATATAATAGCATCCTAACAGCTGTCGAGCTAATTAACACATTTGGAAAGTTTCCGAGAACAATAGCGGGCACAATCGGCAGCATCACTAGTCATTAGCCATAGCTTACCATCACTGGATGAGTTCCTGCTTGAGTCTGAATGTGCTTCGTTGGCACTTCGTCTATTGACGACCTTTGAACTTCAGCTGGTTAAACTAGAATGATGTCAGTAAAGGTCTGGGAGCAGGCAAAGATAACACATTACAATGACCCCATTATTGTTTCCATAGATACAGAATGATAGGGTACAGTTATTATATATTATATCATTGGCGTCACTTAAGGCACAGCACGTTCTAAACCGAAGTTGGATGATTACAAACTCAAACATATTAGTATCTAATACTGTAACAACCCATCAAAATGCATAGGTTTGTTGTTGAGCCAAAACTGTGGTGACTGTTTGACTTCTTCTTTTTATCAATATGAAATGTTTGACTATTTCAGCTTTTGTTGTTTCGGAGTTAATGTGAATGTTTCAAGAAAAACAGGAGTGGTTTTTGCAGTGGGCTTTTGTTTTATTTACAGGATATTATGGTAGTGTAACAACAAACATAAAATATGTTACATTAGGGCTTAATCTACAGTAACGTCTATGATGATTAATGAGAAATGTAAGAAGTAATTTAGGTTAGATTTTTACGAGATAGCTTTCAGATTACATTTAAGTGCTACTCCATCCCAAGTCCACATCTCACCTGCTGTCTTGCTGATCAAAAGTATGGATGTACATGGATGAAATACATAACATAAGTTCATATCGAACCAATGAGATATCTTTTTTAAAGAGTTGTTTTAGAATACTCTGCTGTATTTAAACAGAACACAAGAACAGGGGAGTAGCTCATATTGAATGTTTTGACCAGGCATTGTTGAAATGAAAGAGTTCCTCTGCCGACAGGTGCTCCTGAATATTCATTCGCAGTGAGCCCTTACCGATTCTAATCACTGTCAATATGTGCACACTTTGCAACTGTCAACCGTTCAGAAACAAAATATGTCCCTGCCCCAACTGCTTATGGATAGTTGTGATGCAGGTACCAGAACAGAGAGTGCTCTTCAACTGAGCTTTGTGTGTAGGAGGTACAGTGAGGTCACTTGAGAACTCTGAAGCACCCAGCTCACATGCCTCAGCAATACACTGGTGGAGCATACTGTCAATCATTACAAATCTTCCCCTTTTCCCACCCAAACTCAGTTGTACTACAGTCTGTCATGTAGTTGCTTGGTAAGAATGGCTGTTAGTCTCTGTAGTATTTTCTTAATAACCTAGGCCTAAATGAATTTACATTTTTCAAGAAGACTTAAACTGGAGTTTATTGGCATTTCTTACGGACTGTATTTACAATCAAGTGTAAGATAAACTGTACCTTGGCAGATTTGGGGATTTAGCGTGCCCTATCTGTAGAAAGGATTAGAGCATGCTTGCTGGTTTAAACAGTGGTCTTGGCACAGCACTGAGGCCTGTGTTGTATCATGAACTGGGACGAGAGAAGGTCAGAGCTAATGCCAGTCCCAGGGCCGACTGACTCGTCACTCTTATCACAGTTTAACCCTCTTTCACAGCATCTTGATTTGTCACTCTTATGTGGAACATCACTTCAACCCTGGAGCAAAGGCGTTATCTATGATTCCTTATCATCTTCAACTCCACCTCTATCTCTCACACTCTCGCTCCCTTGCTCGCGCTCTTATTCTTTGTCTCCTGTTTCCCTGTCGGCTTCCCCTTCCTCCTACTCACCTGATATGAGAAACGTGGAGAAGGCCTCACCCAGTCCCTCAGCAGGCTGTAACAGCAAGACATCTGGTCAAAACACAGGATGACACATCCACACTTTACTCAGTTGATGTAATTCATGATTTGATCACTTTTCTATAAAATGTAGAATGTTTTTCAGAGGCATCCCACACACTATCTGGAGATAATCACCACTGTTAATCAGTGAAAGGCAAGTCATTTGACTTTACACTGCATGATGTAAGATGTTTTATCACTAATTGTCAGTGATACACATAGGATGGCATCATGGCAGCGATGTTACATTTACTGCTGTTACTAAAACAACTGTACAGGATCATTTCAAATGGGCCTACTTGGCATGGTACTTATTCAAACTTAGTTTGAAATACTGTATATTATGATAGCATCTTATGGCCTTTATATAAATCATTTGCAGTGATTCAAGTATTGTAAGTAATATGGTTGTTTTCTACATTTCTGTTTTGTCAATTGGCCCCACAGAGTGCAGAATGAAGGATGTTGAAGAAGTCTATACGGAACCACACCTTGAAGGTTAAATTTGACTGAGGTACATCAAGTAGCGTGGGTTCCCTCTGCAAATATTGACCTGAATGAGGAACGTGTAAGACATTTAGAGTGCTTCTGAGAAAGGCTGAACATTAACAGTGAAAATGAAATATGAATCTGTACGTTATCTATAATTTATTTATTTTATATGTGCATTTTATTCATGATTTTGAACAAACTTGTATTTGAAGTATAATATACAGTATAATAATCCTCTAGAGTATGACCTTTCCTCACACAGGAAGCAGCGCAGGTCCTAATCCAGGCACAGGTCACCACCCGTCTGGACTGCTGCAACTCTCTATTGGCTGGGCTCCCCGCTTGTGCCATTAAACCCCTGCAACTTTTCCAGAATGCCGCAGCCCTTCTGGTGTTCAACTTTCCCAAGTTCTCCCATGTCACCCCGCTCCTCCATACACTCCACTGGTTTCCAGTCAAAGCTCGCATCCACTACAAGACCATGGTACTAACCTACGGAGCATCAAGATAAACTGCCCCTCCCTACCTTCAGGCTAAGCTCAAACCCTACACCCCAACCCAATCACTTTATTCTGCCACCTCTGGTCTCTTGGCCTTCCCAACCCTACGGGAGGTCAACTGAAGATGTGTCTTTTCCAACTAGCACTGACTTTGCTGTTAACTTATTTATTGAGGAGAAAATGTTCTCACTACAACTGAAATATGTGTTTGTCTCACCCAGCTATCTGAAGATGAAGGCACTGTAAGCAACTGTATGTTGCTCTGGATAAGAGTGTCTGCTAAATGATTCAACTGTAAAACATGTAAAAATGTCTAAGGTTCACGTTGCACTGACAAACTGTGCTACACTATTTTCAGTAAGATTTAAGGGGAAATTCGCCAGGCGTCTCCTGGTGAGTCGTTTTAGGAGGAACAAAATGGACATGAACTCAAAGGTGCCTGTAATCATTGAGTCCATCAAAGGCCCTGAGCACTGAGCACTGTCAGGGAGCCCTGGCTGCTCCAGTCGCTCCGTGTGCTGTGCCCCCCCCCCCCCTGCCACCACACAGGGTAATAGCTTCCAGGAGCGGGCTGCACACGCGCGCCCCACTGGGCACGGCCACCCACTTCCCTCAGTGGGTCTGACCCCTGACCCCTGCCCTCCTGCTGTTCCTGCTCCCATTACACCTCTGTACTTTACTCTCACCGCTGCCTTCTTCATCTCCCCTCACACTCAGATATTAACAACACATTTCTGGGAACACCTTGAAGTCAGAGGTGGCAGAGTTTTTGGGCAGAGGATAGAGATCTGTCTGCTAAATGGGATATATTATTATTATTATTAGATCTGGATTTTTTTGAGAATACAATTTTTGTTGTATTCTTGTTCAAGTCACATATTGTTATTTGCAGTGTTGTCTAATGGAATTGCATTATCAAGCCTCTGTTTCTATGAGATAATCTGTGGGTAGACAGTGTTTAAGTTTCAGCATGGTCCTGCTGATGGCAGATTACAACTAGAAAATATGTTTTTCCCAGTGCCTGTGGCACAGAAAGGCCTTGGAAATAAAAGCATAGGTATTCCTGCTATTACATGCCTTCACATATAACACAGCCTGAGATCAAAGTTATCAACACATTTCAGTCTCAGCCACGTCAATAATCGAATACATGTCCTTTTTGTGAGCAATGAAAATAACCAGCACCTTATGCATAAGTAATGCCAGAAAAAGGCACTGTATGAAAGGGCCGGTCCGGTTTTCAGCGAGACCCATTCCCATTAGTTCCAGAGGCGAGTCACAGCTTCCATCGCCTTATGTTTCCTCCGTGTTGTCATTCTCAGCATATTTTATAATGGATTAACATATCTCCTTCGTACACAGGAAAACCCTGATAATGAGAGTTATCGTTCTTTATAATTTGCACCACTGATGATAATGGACTTCATTATGTCCCTCTTCCACTAAGCTGTCACCCTGAACACATTTAAATTAGCCAGCCCAGAACAGATCTTAAACCAAGATTATTCTTTCATTCAAGTCGCCATTTGGAGCCATTTTGATTCCTTTTAATGCAGCGCCTTTTCACTCCAGTGAGCAGCAGCCCTGTTTATTTGACTGTCACAACATTACAAATCACTGGCAGCTCTCGAAGCAGTGACCAGAGGGGAGAAAAGTCACCTACAGACAGACAGGGGAATGTAGTGGTGCAAAGGCAAGCTCACTGACTAGGAACAGGGCAAGATGGAGTCTTGACCAAGGGCCCAAGGGAGTCAGTGATGGGGACCATACTGTGCCTTATTCAATGAAGATAATGAATGATATTGGATACATAATTAAGGGCACTGTGTCTTGTGATGTTGAGTTTATTTTGCCCTGGACTCAGGATGGAACCATGCAGACTTGAAAACAGTGAGGAATACAGTTGGGTGATGGGAGGCAGTCTTTTGTCAATTCTGATACCCAAAGTAATTGTATTACACACATTATTTGGTGGAAGTGAAAGTTGTTCATTCTGACATGGTTTTATTTTTTAATTTGCTGAATGTGGATAGTTGTACAGGAAGTTGCGCAGTGTTCTTGTTAGGCCAAACACTATTATTGTGACAATCCTCTAACTTGTATGGTATCACATTATTACTTTTCTATTGTATTGTTGAACCGGTTTCTGCTCACCTGTTTTGGCCACACTACTAGGTTCTGAGGATGTCTGCGAGGCTGTGCCTGTGGGAAGCATGTTAACTGTTGTATTGACTGATGGAAAGGCTCCAGGCTGCTATCCCTGGAAAGGTGTAATTTGTGAAGCTCGGGAGCCTGCAGCATCTGCATTAACACCTTGGCTGTGGCGTCTCCCAGGGCCCAGGAGCCGAGGACAGTGCCTTCCCTTCACACCTCGTTACTCCTGTTCCCTCCCCTGACCTTCCCCTGCCTGCAGGCACAGTGCACACACCCCTGGAGACAGCAGACCAATCAGGACCTCTGCTCTGAATGAGTCTGTACAACCCCCACCCAAACACACTCACTGTCACTGTCATACTCTCCATCTCAGAATGGGCTTATTGTCGCCAGAACCCATCATTGTCCTCTCGTCATTGACCTCTTGTATCAGGCAAAAGTGGTTTACTTTACGTTTGGTTCGTTCTGAATGGTTTCAAATGTGACCTTGCAGAGCGCTAGGCAACACCAAGGCCTTAAGACAAAAGTGTTGCATTTCATGTTGGTTATTGAAAGATTGTTACCTGAATGCTAAGTAATGGTCGATCATTTCAGACGACCGGTTCAGACTAGATTGCCTTGAATGCGCCGGGCCTCGGGGAAGGAAAAACGAGTCATCCAGGTGGAAAGTAAAAAGGTGGAAGGCAAGTTTGCTGTGTTTTGTCTCTGTCGCTCCTGGCCTGAAACCTGGATGTTCACCTTGACTGGGTCATTTATTTTGCCACAGTCTGTCTGAGTCACCTGGCACTCTGAGACGGAGGGACTCAGAACAATTACATTTTGCCTTCATGGAGTGACGACACCAGGGCTGCTAAAAGTCACCAGAAATGTAACTGTGATGCTCTGGCCCAGTCTCAGAGGTCACACTTAGTTAATAAGATACAAGTATTTTGGTCACATAAGAGTAATTGAAGAGAGCCTCAGCTCTGGATATTAATGACAGTCACATACACACTCTTATTTTCTTGGATTAAAGGTCCAATAACATCACAGTATTATTAACTCAAATCTACACACTAATAACAGCCTTGATAACACAACTTCAGCTCCAATCATACCCATGTTCCTCTGTTCCAGACCTCTATTCCTCCACCGTTTCCAGGACAAAACACAGGCCTACTGCGAGACACGGAGCCGTGAGAAACATGTACATGAGCCGTCTAGTCCGGCATTGTCCTCATCCCCTTCTTCCACCTTCCAACCTGGGAACACTGCGTCCAGACCTGACGACGGAGGAAGAGGGGCCTGTCTGCCTGGGTGTGTGTGTGGGGAGCCCAGCCGGAAGACTGGGAGAGTGGCGAGCAGAGAAAAAACCTGTTAATTGGTCCAGTCTGGCTGGCCCCTGTCAGAGGAGGCCTTTCATGGCCTTTTCATGGCTTCCTCCTGGGAGAGCAGAGGAGGAGACTGCCGGCCCGTAATGAGGCACCGTACCTGGCTGCAGAGGGGGGACTCACGAGGGTCACTTGTGGGCAATTAGGAAGAAATAATGAGAGCTCTCTTTCTCTCTCTCTGTCTCCCCCCTCCTGCAACACACCTTTGAGAGAGAAGCGGGGGTTCATCAGACAACTTTTAGGGGATCCCGTGAGAGTGTGGCTCTAAGCTGGGAAGATAAAGTGGCATTGCAGGAAATGATCTAAAATGTGTCATCAACAGAAACTGTGGTGTGTCTCTGGCAAAGCACAGATAGATACATACAGTGGCACATGTACATATATATCATCCTAAGTTCATTCTCTTTAATATGTGCTTGTGTTATGAATACTTGTCGAAGACGATGAACTTAAGACGGAGTTATCGTGACATACATGCTCATGACACCACCCATCCCAAAGGAGCTGGAGACGATAGATTTGATGAGCACCTCTGGTGCGTTCACATCACTACTTTCTCTGAGCCGAACCCAATTTATCCCCAACCCAAGAAGTAAAAGGGATGAGGTGTGAGAGTGCCTCAATACTAAGCCGAGGTGTATGCCACAGGGTCCATTATCTCCGGCTGGGACTTCCTGCTTTTCATGCAGCTCATGAGTTTCTTCCTGACTGACAGCATCTGTCTGGAGAGAGATTTTACACTTCTCTGACAGAGATTGATGCCTCGCCTGTCCCCAGCTGTAATAGCACTCAATATCCACTGCACTTAATATCCAAATGGCAGCAAATCAAAATCACCTTCAGTCTGAGACACGGGGGTACAACACCTCGGCTAAGTAATGCACCATATTTACATGCATACAGCCAATTGGTTTTAGGGGCGGGAGGTGATCAAGCATTCACATGCAGGCAGGGGGTTATCCGTATGGAAGTCTATACACACCCCCAGAGTGATGGTGAAGTATACAGGAACACCTTAACAGGCTATGATTGTTCCTGCTTCTTACTGGTGACATCAGCCAAGGAAATGGATGAATAAACAAATTGAAATGTCACAGAAGGCTGAGCAGTAGAGAGCTCTACTTGTACTTTAAGATGACATTTCTCATGCATTGGAATTAGAGGGAACATTTTCACGTTTGAACAAAGGCGTGTGAACGGTTCCTATTTGTTCTCGCTGATTTAACAGAGCATTAAACCCAGACAGAACCATCGTGTTGGATTGAATTTTTGCTCTGCCTTTGCAGTTCAAATAGTGTGTGTGACATCAAACTGTGCCAGTCCCAGAAAGTGAACCCATCGCCTGGGCGTATGCTCTTCCTCCACCTACCACTGATAATTATCACTGATCCCTTCTCTCTTCTCTTGCCAGTGCAGTTCATATAGTTGCTGTGGTTGAAAAATGTCCTCTTTGCTCATTCATGTGCTCTTGAAGAAAACTTGTGAAGTATTGGCGGCCATGTAACAGTGTGGTGATGTATTTTGTACAACCTGGCCCACTCCAGGACATGTTGCACATTACACATTTTAGAAGTATTATGCCACAATCTGTGTTTTATTTCTGTGTGTTTGTTGTCAAACAGAATGAAGCATTGATGGCTCTGGCACTGAGTTGTGTGATATCGCTGGAAATGTGAAGTCAGACCCTGCTGTTGTGCCATTGAGAAAGGAACATAACCACTATGGCGCCAGTGAAAATCCCTGCACTGTAAAAGCCCCATCTGTAGGCATGGCAAGACAGAATGTGAGTAAGGCTGTAAAAAATGAATGTGAGGATTGTAAGATGGCCAAGGGAGTCTGTTAAACTGATAGAAAATGTAAAGTGCTATAGTCATGGATGTAATACAGAATGATTGTCTCTCTCCCCTGTTTATTGGCTAGTGTATGGGGTGTAATGAAGATAAATGTTTGTCTGAGCCCGCGGGCCTGCTGCTTTGGTACTCTCCCTCCTTGGTACATACAGATGTGGACTCCAGACAGGCAGCAGCACCGAGAGGCCCTGTGCGAGGCCAGGGGAAAGGTCCTTGGGTGACTCACCTGGGTTTTATGCCTTAATGACTCCTTGTTACTCGCACAGCCATTTCCAAATTGCCAGCGGCACTTCCACCCTCTACGTCCATTAGGTGGAGGGAACACGGATCAATATGTGATGCAATTTCCCTGGGGAATGAGAGAGAGCATGGCTGCTTTAGTGTGGCTGCATGGGCTGCTCTCTCTCCCCCCATCCCTCTCTCTCCCTCCCTCCTCCTCCCTATCTCCCCATCCCTCTATCTCCCTCCCTCCTCCTCCCTATCTCCCCATCCTCTCTCTCCCTCCCTCCTCCCTATCTCCCCATCCCTCTCTCTCCCCCCTCCCTCCATCCCTCCTCCCTATCT